>NC_059429.1:11291127-11556127 GCF_021028975.2 Sphaerodactylus townsendi
CCACGCTGATGCAGAGAGTCTTAGGGCAGTGGTTCTCCAACTACTTCCTAATGCCGCTGACCTTTAATACAGTTCCACTCATGTTGTGGGGACCCCCAACCCTAACGTTTATCCATTTTACAGATGGAGAACACTGATGCAGAGAGTCTTAGGCGACTCTTGTGAAAGGGTCGTTCGACCCCCAAAGGGGTCCCGACCCCCAGGTTGAGAACCAGCGAATGATGTAACTTGGCCAATTAGGTTGTTCCTAACAAAGTGACCTAAAGCAATCAGGGGTTGCCATGATGCCAGCTTTGGATTGAAAAATATCTGGAGGTTGGGAGGAGGGGGTGCAGCCTGAGGATAGGATTTGGGGAGGGGTCTCAGTGGGGTACAGCACCATCAGATCATGTACGCTGCAGCTGTACCGGTACAGGTACAGCTGCTGGTCTTTCCCACCTTTCCCACGTTCAAAGATAGTTTACAAGCACAGTCGGCCAGCCTCAGTTTTCCCCACCTCATATCTGTGAAATGGGGCTAATTATGTCCGCTGGGTTTACAGAAATAACTGAGGTGTATGTAGATGCTGGAAAGCTCTCGTTGAACTGTAAACTCAGTTCTAACCCAGGAAAGGCCTCCTTCTTCGACATGCGCTAACCACTGTTCCACCTTCTCCTTTCTCTCCCTCTTGATCCTAGTGGTGGCTGCCAATGACCTCAAGTGGCAAACCTCGGGCATCTTCCGTCCCTTCATTGAGGTCAACATCATCGGGCCGCACCTCAGCGACAAGAAGAGGAAGTTTGCCACCAAATCAAAAAATAACAGCTGGTCTCCCAAATATAACGAAAGCATTCAGTTGTGAGTGTTAAAACACATGCGCAGTTGTTTTCCTTTCTGCATCCCCTGGAAACTTTGGGCTGAAGCAGAGGCAAGAGGGTGATTTCAGAGGTGGGATCCAGCAGGTTCTCACCAGTTCCTGAGAGTGGGTTACTAATTATTTGTTTGTGCCGAGAGGGGGTTACTAATTGGGTCTGCTTTTCCGTTAGAAATTCCATTAGGTCCAAAAAAACTCCATAAAAGTCCCTTGTTGTTTCCTTCTGGTGCCAGGGCTGGTTAGCTTAAGGTAGGAAAACGGGATAATTCTCCCTGTTGGGCTGTTTTCAAAACATGTTTTAGAAATATGGTAAAGTTCCTTGTTTCAGGAAAGTATCCTTCTTTTGATTTCTAGAAACAAAATTAAGTATTGGAAAGTATTAAGTATTTGACAGGCAGTCAATTAGAGGAGAAGTAGTTGTTTCTGTTGGCAGTAGATGATAGGACTTGCTATAATGAGTTTAAATTATGGACAGAAAGATACCAGCTGGAAATTAGGAACTTTTTTTTTACAGTAAGAGTTTTTATAGTAACAGAGAAATTATTAATGCCCCCCCTGCTCCCTCAGAATGCTCCGGCCATACCGCTCGTCGCGTGCCCCACCCAGCCCCATTGGCGCTACGCCACTGTTTGAATCCCGCCACCATGGGAACCTGTTACTAAAATGTTTGGATCCCACCACTGGGTGATTTCCAATTTCCCATCCTTGCCCTGAAAACCACTCTTTCAATTGTGCTTCTGCCTTGGGCAAATCTATCCCAGGATTTGTTATTTCTGTGCCATTTTCCATCCCGTTGCATCCAGTTCTCTACACAGAGCATATCTAGTTTTTAGCATTACTTGTTCATCATTAGATAGACTTTGTATGTCAAAAACAGCAGCCATAAACACCACCTACATTAAGCATTAAAGAAAAAATGCACAGGGTTGTTGTGGGTTTTCCGGGTTGTGCGGCCGTGGTGTGGTAGTTTTTGCTGCTAATGTTTCGCCCACATCTATGGCTGGCAGATGTCACGTCCACTCCCCCTCCCTCCCCTCCCTTGCATGCCCCTCCTCACTCACTCCCCTCCCCTCCCTTGCATGCCACCCTCCCTCCCCTCCCCCTTCCTCCGCTAGGGTGGGTGCGCCATGTCCAGATGTGGGGCTCTTCCATGTCCAGACTCCACCCTCCAAAGCAGCCATTTTCTCTAGGGAAGCTGACTTCTGTAAGCTGACCTCTGATCTGGAGATCAGTTGTAATTCCAGAAGATTGCTTAAGTTTTTGGCCAGCAGGGGGTGCAGCTTAAGCAATCTTTGGAGCATTGCCCTTTTAAGAAAGTCATAGAGACAGGCTGCCCGAGCAGCAGCTTCCCTGAAGCCGAGGCTCAGAGCGTGCGGGGAAAGGAAAGGGTGAGTGAGTTAGGGGAACGAGGCGCTGTGCGAGTAAGCGCTGCAGGTGGGGGCTGCAGCTGGAGGCTGAACAAGGTGGGGAAGGGGTGTGGGACCCTCACTCACGTATAAGTCGAGGGGGCATTTTTCAGCCTAAAAAAAGGGCTGAAAAAATCGACTTATGTGTGAGTATATATGGTAAGTTCGATCCCGGCAGAAGTTGGCTTCAGATGAGGTTGGCTCACCCTTCCATCCATCCGAAGTCAGTAACAAGAGTACCCAGCTTGCTGAGGGTAAAGGGCAGACAACTGGGGAAGGCAGCAGCAACCCGTAAACATAGTCTGCCTAGAAAACGTTGTGATGTGACCTCACCCCATGGGTGACCTGGTGCTCGCACAGGGGACAGCCTAGGGGACAGATGCCCTGACTTGGATGGTCCAATCTACCTGGAAACTAAGCAAGGGCATCTCTGATTACTACTTGGATAGGGGCCCACAACAGAAGTCTGGGGTTGCCCCCAAAGGTAGGCAACGGCAAACCACCTCTCTTCCCTTGAATAGCCTCCAGAGTGGCCATAAATCGGCTGTGACTTGACGTCCTCTTCCACCACCCACGTGGGTGACTGACTTGGCTGTGTCTCCTTTCTGTCCCGCAGCACCTTGGGCACGGAGACGGGGCCGGAGTGCTACGAGCTGCAGGTATGCGTGAAGGACTACTGCTTTGCCCGGGAGGACCGCACGGTGGGCATCGCCATCCTCCAGCTGAAAGACATCATGCAGAGGGGCAGCTGCGCCCTCAAGCTGGCTTCGCCTCTTTTGGGGCGCGCATCCAACATGGGACGGCTATCGGGCTGACGGTCCCAGGCGATCCTCTCCCAAGCAACAACGTATCGTAGGTGGCCAAGGCGAGTTTGCGGTCAAGCTGGAAATCGGACACGCCGTCTCGGCTGGAGGAGGGCAGCAGCTAAGGCTCCTCCCCCTCTCTCCCTCTGCCCTCCCCTTCACCCACATGCTGCTAGAATCACCTTCCCCCTCCCCCTTTTCTCTTTTATACAGCCATGTCAAAGCCATAGAGTTTGCAAACGTCCCCTCTTTCCCCCCAACTTCTCCCTCCTCCGCCTCGATTCGGGAGTTTTCTCCCACTGCCAAGGATCACTTCAAAATTGCCAAATCCGCCCCTTCCCCATCCTCAAGAGGGGAAAGGCACCTCTTTCTGGAAGGGTGGACAGAGATACCTATGGAGGTGATTCCCCCCCTTTCCATACCTCAGCCCTCCCCCCTACCAAGAGCATTTCTTTTTTCCTGGGCAAGGGGGCCAAGAAACTTGTCTGCGTAGCAGGCAAAGGCACAAGACGCCCCCTTGCTGGCCTCTGGGCTGCCAGGAAGGAATTTTGTTTCTGCTTTAGTAAACGGGCCCACACAGGGGGTCGATTGCAAACAGGCTTACCCCGGAGGGCGGGGCGGGGGGGGCAATACTGGTTTGGGGGAAAATAGGGCTGGCAAAGGGGAGGCGAACTCTCTGCTGCACGCACACATACAGGCTCTCCAGTCAAAAAACGCCCCCCTCCCCAACTCTGGGTTGCTTTCAGTCCCGGCAGAGAGAAAAAAAACCCAACAGGGACGAGAGAGGTTTGTGGGGCATTCACCTCGCACGCACACACACACCCCCAGAAAGAACACACCAGGGAAGGACTTGTTTAATCAGTCAAGAGATAACCCCCTCCCTACCACTACCGTGCAGATTGTTTTTACAGCCACGTCTGGAGTTGCACCAATGGGTCTGTCAGCTTGCCGTGTGGCACAGGCAGGGTTGACGCAGAGGGCAGGAGGCCGCGAAGACCGCAGTCCACTTGGGGCTGTCCCACACGTCCACTGTCCTTCGCTGACTCTCGTGGTCGTACGCACGACAACCAGTGACGGCACGGGAGGAGCGATACCTCCCCTTCCCCCGTGCCTTTTGTGGCTTGCGGCGACGGTTCGGTTTCTGTGCTGCTATTAAATCCGTGCCCAAATGCTGCACCCATCTGTGGCCAAGCACGCTTGCGGAAAATGGCCCGTATAATTGTGGCGTTGGAATCATGTGGTCTTCCTAGTTGGGGGAGGAACGGCAGGAGGCTGCCTGCAGGAAGGAGTGATATCCGAAGACGAGCGCGCCAGTATCTTGTTCCGTAGGAAACAGGCAGCTACTTATCCGTTGACAGTCGAACCCTGCTTCGTGCCCGGTGACACCTTTTCTAGCGTCCACCGAGTGTTTTTCAGGAGCGGGTGGGGGCCAGGTAGGACTTTTGCCCGGCAAACCTCGTGACTGACTGTTGGACTTTGATTGGCCCCGGCGGATGGTTAAAAAACGATCTGCACTGTGTTATTGAGACCGAGCTGTGGCAATCATTTTGTGGCTGGCTCCACCTCTTTCAGCAGCCATTTTGTTGCTGCGTCCACGATGCCCTGTCAGAATTCCATACATGCCCTTAGGCTCAACAAGATTGGGGACTCTTGGTATAGAACCGTGGTGGCGAATCTTTGGCACTCCAGATGTTATGGACTACAATTCCCATCAGCTCCTGCCAGCATAGCCAATTAGCCATGCTGGCAGGGGCTGATGGGAATTGTAGCCAATACCATCTGGAGTACCAAAGGTTCGCCACTACTGGTATAGAATGTGCTGAGTGGTATGTAGAGGTAGGGGGAGAGTGCTCTATGCAAGCCCAGAAGCCCAACAGCTGCTCAGCAGGCACTGAGGCGTTTTCCCCACGGCCAACATATCCTGGGATAAGGAAGTGAACCATCCCAGTTCAGCCATGATTTCCGCATGGCTTCCGGGGCTAAATCGGCCCTGCCCCGCGAGATTCCTCTTATCCTGCGCCTTTCAAAAAATGACGAAATTGGCGGGGTTTTTTTTAAAAAAAACCGCGCCCGCTCCCAAACACCGCAGGAGATGGAGCGGTTTATTTTTCCCGCCTCACTGGCTGTAACCAACCAGAATGGTGGGAAAATGGGACAGTTCGTGCATGTGCGCCAACGTCGGCGAGGAAAATGAAAGTAAACCGGGGGCCGTGCGCAATCACCTGGAGTTCTTCCTCCCAGCCTGAACGCGCTGAGGGGCTGCCATGCGGAGGAACTGAGATGGAAACATCCCGGTATGTATGATCCCGGTCCCCCCCCCCCCCCAGAAATGTTGGCTGTGGGGAAACCGGCAGAAATGAACATAATAGTGCATCAGGCTGGTGTGGGAACCTTCTTTCCCATTCTTAGAAAGTGAATGCAGTTCCCCTCCTCTGACGGCAAGCAACTGTACCTACTAATACCAACTAGAATGTCTGCATGACTGCCCCGTTTCAGGAGCAAGGCGGGCAGCATCATGCAAAATGGTCTGGCCGTTGCAGACCCGATGGGCTGAGACCGTTAGGAACTTGGGGGGCAAAGACAGAGTCTGGGCAAAGAGGGCAGGGAACCAAAGATGCGAGGGCTAGCATCTTCTCTAGTGGCACGTCTCTAGAGGAACGACATTAAATCCCACACTTCACCTGTTCTAATGCCACATACCCAGTTTAGTCTTTCATGTTGGGTACATCGCAGTTCACCTCTAAGCCCCTCGCCCCCACCCCTCAGCTGTTTCCCCGTTTCCACACTCAGCTGCCGGTTTCCCTGCCAAGTATGAGATTGGGCCAAGCAAGGCGACCAGCGTTCGCCAGCTCCAGTCATAAGAACATAAGAACGAGCCTGCTGGATCAGACCAGAGTCCAACTAGTCCAGCACTCTGCTACTCGCAGTGGCCCACCAGGTCGTCACTGGTTCTCTCCCATGCTGGAACTGTAGCATGGGGCAGATATTTCTGTAAAATCTCTCCTTCCCAAACTGTGTTCCGCAGTTGCCTGCAGGACTCGACAACCGTTCTGATCGAATTGAAGGCTGAGAGGTTGGCCTAGTCGTCGCCTCCCTCAATCTGTGGTTCCCAAAAGCTCCTCCAAGCATCTGACCCCCCCAAGTTCCACCATCTTTACAGGCTGGTTTCTCCCCCTCCCCCATCCCAACATCACCAAAGGATCCATATTCCCATTTTTAAAAAATGTCTGTTTCTCTCAGTACGACTCACCCGGGACCAAAGCGTCTGAATTTGAGTTGAATGTTTACACATACACACCTAAACTTTTACGAACGTCATTGGTCACAAAATGGACGCAGAACGACCCCGATCTTCCCTTTAGGTCCACCTCTGCACAAACGGACCTCACACCTCCGTTACCCTAAGACCCTGCCACAAGGCGGGAAGCCCCAGGCGGGGGTAGTTTGGGATACCGCTCCCCCCGGTCCGCCAGTCCGTCTCCCTCTTGACCGATTCTCCCCCCCCTCCTCACTGATTCTGTTTGGCATGTGGTTGAAGCAAAAGAAACAAAAAAATAGAAGCAAAAAAGCTCCCCCTCCTCCTTCCTAGTGAACTCCCGAGCAGTCCGATCCAGTTAATTCACGTCTTGGCAAATTGTTCCATGTCGTCTGTTCTGTACATATCTGAAGTGGATTGAACATTGGTTACCAGCCACTGGATGCATGACAAGTGAGATGTTTTGCACTATTTTGAATTTTTGGGGCTCTATACAAATATTTTATTAACTGACAGTAAAAAAAAAGAAACGAGAAAAAAACCCATCGGTTTTCTGTGGCTCTTTTTTTTGGAATAATTTTCTCTCGCCTGTCACAACCACAGACTTGATCAGGGGTGGGCAATTATTTGTTCCATGGGGCCGCATAAGAAACAGAAAATATTGTGGAGGGTCAATAAGGGGGGCGAGGTTGAGCTCCGCAGCCGGGCCAGCCAAGGTCAACCGGCTTCGCGGGCTGTGCCAGCCCCAGGCAATGGTAAGAACGCCGTGTCCTGCCTCCATATGTCCCACCTGATCAACCAAGCAACCGTAACTTTGAAAGCAGATATCGGTGGCAAGCCTAGGAAAGTTGTTGCCTTATATTGTCAGAACTGAGTACATTAAAACAGACAACGTATTATATCCCCCAGCACAGGTATGTCAGGCCCACAATACCCCTTCCCTCCCCTGTGGTGGGAAGGTACTGTCACACGGACACACATTCCTCAGACAGAGGTCGAATCCCCACTACCGTCTTAGCCAAGTTTCAGAACACAACCTAACCAGGTTTGAGGGACGACCTCCCCATTGCTTGTGTGGCAGATTCCGTTTCTGGCGCTCGTTCTCCCCGTTAATCGGTGTTCCGGCAGGACCTGGTTGCAAGTGGCATAGACCCCATTAACACGGTTCAGAGCTGATCCGAGGGGAGGGATGAGGGTTAAAACCCTGACTCGTTTCCCGCCCTGGAGTGTGACGCGGAATTCAGGCAACCAATCAGCGCTGCGATGCGCACACAGCCTTTCCTTGGTTTCATTTCCGCTTTTGCGATCAGCCAGCAGAAAGGGATGCAAACATTAAACAGTCAAACGCGTAACTTTGAATCGTTCATGGTTTACACAGGTAACGATTAACTTTTACACGCTGGTTAAACTTTTACACGCTGGTTTTTTTTTATCACACTCCTACAATGGACGTTTCCGCAGTGGGAAAAGGTCCCGCCCCATCAAGGCACGCCAGCCAATCAGAGGAGACCGGCAAAGCGAGCTCGCTTGGTAGTGGGGATTGCTAAGAGTTCTGCAACCGGGTGTGTCTGCTGTGTGCTCGCTGAGGTGGGGAGGGAGAAACTCCAATGAAGAGGACACAGTTTCACAACAAACAGGTTTGGATCTGCGTGCAAATTTCAAGTGGGGATTCGACCAGAGAGAACTAGGATGAAAACACTGCAGTTTCCACCGTCACCACCACCCCACTCTGCAGCTGCAGAGATAAGGGCAGACTGGAACAGGGAAACATTCCCAGGCTTGCTTAAGTAAGAAACATTCAGCAGACAGAAATATGGCAGAACCCAGGCTAAACTTTCCCAGGTCTACTTAAGCAGGAAGCATTCAGCAGACAGAAATATGGCAGGACCCAGGCTAAGACATTAGAGGATCAGACATCACCTTGTTGAGAAAAAAAATGACTCCGCCATGCTGTGTTGTGGCATTCATTGGGGCTGAGCTGTTGCTGTCAGTGCACGGACACAATGGAGTGGCTTGCTGTCATCACAGGTGTCCCAGGATCATTCTGGGTACGTCAGGCCGCATTTCAAACCAGCAATATCATGAGGGATTATGCTGTGTTTTGACCCTGCAAATCGGTAACATTTATCTTGGTAGTGCATTCTCAGAACTTCTGAACCTGGACACAGAGCCAGCTGGGAACGCTTGATCGTTGTGAGTGTGCTTGGTTTGGGGAGAGAGCCGTGCTACACAAGCAAGGCTCAAATGCCAGCAAGACAACCAACATATATATATATATATCCTCATCAGGATCAAGGCAAGAATCTCCTTTGTAAATTAGTTGGGGACAACAGATGAACACAGGCACAGAAAAGAGGTGTGACAATGCACCGTGCACATTGGTTGCGTAGAGCACAACAAACAATGAGTGGGTAGGGCAGGGGTTTCCAACATGACGCCGTGGGCGCTGTGACACCCACCAACACCTTTTGTGGCTCCTGCTGAGAATTTGTTAAAAGTGGGTGAGGCCAGGTGGGTCTTTTGCCGAGCAACATTTTTATTGGCTGTGCTGCTGCACTGTGTGACTGAAGGTAAGCAGCCATTTGGTGACTAAAAAAAAAGAGTAGAAAAATGTGGATTTATATGCTGTCCTGTCCTGTCCTGTAAGGAGACTCAAGGCGGCTTACAAATGTCTTTCCCTTCCTCTCCTCGCAACAGAGAGGAGAGAACTGTGACCAGCCCAAGGTCACCCAGCAGACTTCATGTGTAGGAGGGGGGAAACAAATCTGGTTCACCAGATAAGAGTCTGCCACTCATGTGAAGGAGGGGGAAATCAAACACGGTTCTCTGGATTAGAGTCCAATTGCTCTTCACCACCCTAACCACAGAAAGCCATTGCTTTCACATCCTGCATGTGAGCTCCCAATGGCACCTGATGGGCCACTGTGAGTAGCAGAGAGCTGGACTAGATGGACTCTGGTCTGATCCAGCTGGCTTGTTCTTATGTTCTTAACCACTACACCCTGGCTCGCTATTTTGTGGCTGTTCCTGCCATGTTGTATCAGAATTCCCTGTGGGTTCAAAAAGGATTGGGGCCCCTTGTGGTAGGGGCTGGCTGTAAGAAAACCACCATGGTGTAGTGGTTAGGGGCAGCGGACACTAATCTGGAGAACCAGGTGCAATTCCCCTCTACATGAAGGCTGTTGGGTGACCTTGGGCCCGCCACAGTTCTCTCAGAACTCTCTCAGCTCCACCCGCCTCGCTAGCTGTCTGTTGTGGGGCAGCGGGGAAGGGCAGGCAATTGTAAGATGCTTTGGGACCCTTCAGAGTAGAGAAAAAGCAGGGTGCAAAAACCAACTCTTCTTCTCATGTCTTCTGACAAGATAGCTTGGCAGCACATAAAATGTAACTGCTAGTCTACCCTGCTGATTTAACTACCAACCAGTTGCCAGAGCAAGGGACACACATCCAAAGGCAGCCCCCCCCCCCCCCCGGCGTTTGAATGCACTCAGATTATTGTTTTTCATTTGGGTGGGAGATGGTCGTTCGAATCCTACAGAGATCTCCACCAATGGACGACTTGTGCTGCAGCCGAAAGCAAACCTTGAAATGTGGGGTGCTGTGTGGTTTCCGGGCTGTATGGCCGTGTTCTAGCAGCATTCTCTCCTGACGTTTCGCCTGCATCTGTGGCTGCCACAGATGCAGGCGAAACGCCAGGAGAGAATGCTGCTAGAACACGGCCATGCAGCCCGGAAACCACACAGCACCCCAGCGATTCCGGCCGTGAAAGCCTTCGACAATACAAACCTTAAAATGTTTATCCTGGGTGAGGGTTGACAACTCTGGGTTGAGAAACGTCTAGATATTGGGAGGGAGGAAACGTGGGGAGGGTGGTGTACAGTGCCATAGAATGCCCCCTCCAAAGCAGCCATTTTCTCCAGGGGAACTGGTCCTGGGGGTGAGGGACCCTGCCCCCCAGAACAACACGACAAGCCTGCAGGAGGGGGCAAATTGGCAAATATGGCCCTTCCCATCTATATAATGTGTGTCGAGTTCATCTGACTTATGGGGATTCCTAGCTAATAGGTAAACAAGATTGAGGCTCCTCCAGGGATTCGAGCTTCATCATCCCCTGCCAGCATGATGCTGGCAGGGGATGATGGGAACTGTAGTCCATAACATCTGGAGGGCCACGAATTTGACACCTATGACTTAGATGAAGGAGAAGAGGGGATGTTCATTACATTTGCAGTGGATGCTAAATTAGAAGGCGTAGCAAATGTGGTAGCACACCGTCAGGGTACGGCCAGGCTGGAAAACTGGGCAAAAACGAATAAAATGAATTTCAACGAAGATAACTTCCAGGCTCTGCACTTAGGTAAGAAAAACACTGCTTCCTTTTGTCTAAGACTGACCGGCTAGTCATCGCTGGAATTTCCTTGAGTGGAGTTTTGATGCACACGCAACATTGCTTATATCTGCGTGCTCTGAGACTATACCCAACATATTGCGTTAAGAAGAAAAAGAAGAGTTTGGATTTATATCCCCCCTTTCTCTCCTGCAGGAGACTCAAAGGGGCTTACAATCTCCTTGCCCTTCCCCCCTCACAACAAACACCCCATGAGGGAGGTGGGGCTGAGAGAGCTCCGAGAAGCTGTGACTAGCCCAAGGTCACCCAGCTGGCGTGTGTGAGGGAGTGTACAGGCTAATCTGAATTCCCCAGATAGGCCCCTCCACAGCCCAGGCGCAGAGCTGGGAATCAAACCCCGCTCCTCCAGATTAGATACATGAGCTCTTAACCTCCTACGCCCACTGCCGCTCCTTAAGGAAGCATTTGAACTACGGCGGTGGCCAGGTCCACCTATATGCAAAACTACATATTTTTCTTAGGATTGAGGTTGTGACACAACAGTGCTGTCTAGAATTTATGCTCTCACATAGGCTATTGAGGCAGCATTGGTATATTGTACATATTATTGATTTCCGTTTATTGCACTGCACTTTATTACACTATACTTCACCAAAAGTCTGCACAATTCATGATACAGTGCTGGTCTTCTTAGCAGTCAGGAGTATGGTGATATGTTTGTTTTGTTTTGTTTTGTTCCAGATATAACCATGCCAACAAGGCAGTTGGGTTTTCCAGGGCTATGTGTCTAATCTGGCGCTTTGCTCCTAATCTAAAGATAGGCGTGCCAACCACGACTCCTCCAGATGTTATGGATTATCATCCCTCGCCAGCATCATGCTGGCAGGGGATGATGGGAACTGTCGCCCACAACATCTGGAGGGCCGCGAGTTTGACACCTGTGTCCTAAACGTTTCGCCCGCAACTATAGCTGGCATCTTCATCAGAAGCATGTCATAATAAGATGTGTTTCTGTGGCACACAATCCCCTCCACACTGTGCCATGGAGAGAACTTGTCCGATCATGACTTGCCTCTGAAGATGCCGGGCACAGATGCAGGCAAAATGTTAGGAGCAAAACCTGCCAACCACGGCCACACAGACCGGCAAAATCCACAACACTTCTCACTTCGTGGGTCCTCCGCCTCATTTGGTAATAGCGGCGGGACAGGAAGATAAGAACATAAGAACTAGCCTGCTGGATCAGACCAGAGTCCATCTAGTCCAGTACTCTGCTACTCGCAGTGGCCCACCGGGTGCCTTTGGGAGCTCACGTGCAGGATGTGAAAGCAATGGCCTGCTGCTGCTCCTGAGCACCTGGTCTGCTAAGACATTTGCAATCTCAGATCAAAGAGGATCAAGATTGGTAGCCAGAGATCGACTTCTCCTCCATAAATCTGTCCAAGCCCCTTTTAAAGCTATCCAGGTTAGTGGCCATCACCATCTCCTGTGGCAGCATATTCCAAACACCAATCACACGTTGCGTGAAGAAGTGTTTCCTTTTATTAGTCCTAATTCTTCCCCCCCTACATTTTCGATGAATGCCCCTGGTTCTAGTAGATTCAGGAGAAAGAGAGAAAAATTTCTCTCTGTCAACATGCTCCTACCCCCCCCTGTATAATTTTTTTATAGACTTCAGTCATATCCCCTCAGACGCCTTCCAAACTAAAGAGTCCCAAATCACGTAAGTGGTGCCTTCCTCATAGGGAAGGTGCTCCAGTCCTCAATCATCCTCAAGGTCTCTCTGCCCTTTTTCTATCTCTTCAATATCCTTTTTGAGATGTGGCGACCAGAACTGAACATGATCAATTTCCACCACTTAATAGCATTCTAATTTTTCAGAAACAGGCAAGACTCGTTCCTCTGTTTCAATGCATTTATTAAATTCTTACAAAACAGAATACAAAAAATTCTGGCATCAACAAGGTGTTACAAAGGAAAAGTTCCATCAAGCTGTATCAGTTCACCTGGTACATATAAAGTGCTTGGTTTTTTTTTTATTTTAAAGGATTTTTTGAAGTTTTTTTTTTTAACGTTTCGTTTTTCAAACCAGTCCCTTACTGAGCGCTTATCCCTCAGTAGCGTGTTTTAGGTGACGTCACGTCAAAACACAATCCTTTGGCAGTCTCGTTACTCCTGTCCTGGACTGATTTTTCTCATAAAAAGAAAAACAAGATTTCACAGTAAAAAAGTCACTACCCAGTTTTCTAACATTTGACTTATCTGGGGGGGGGGAGAGGAAGGCGGTATTAATAAAAAAATTGCACCATTTCCCCTTTTGCAGCTAGAAAGAAACTAAAGGCGTATCAAACACGTTATTCTGTGCCAGATGCTTCCCAGGGCGCGAAGGAACCGTGGATGAAAAGATTTAACACAATTCTGGGTAAGGCAGGGTTAGAAATCTTCACACAGTGTTAAAAAAATAAAAGTGAGAAGGGGACAGAAAACCCTTAACTAAATATATTGTTCTACGGACTATGTTGAGAAACACCGACTGGTCAGTAGGACGTCAAGAGGCATCTAGGAGTTTCCCCACATGCCCCTAGCCAAAGCCGTGCCAGGCTCCTGGATGAGGCTAAAATTAAACTCAAAGTCTGACTATTGCGGCCTCTGAGTCAAGGGCACCGTGGGAATGCCTGTTGCAGCTTAGAAAAGATTTCCCGACGGATAATCCTGACTCAGAGGTCGCCACAAGTTCAAAATGGGGTTTAGCATTTTTTGGTACAGAAGCGCTCCCAAGCTAGGAAGGGGGGAAAAAACCCCACCCCAAACAACCATTTGATGCCATTGCTCGCACAGACAGAGGGAGCTGCAGATCACAACTCATCCTGGCGATGCACGGCACGGCGGGACGGGGAGAGACGTCAAGAGAGGAAGCACCGTTTCGAGACACATGCTGGGCTCTCTGAGCAGATTTTGCTCATGTTCTGGAAGTGAAGGACACAGTCAGAGACAGCCAGAGAGGCCCCCGAAACAAAGAGGGACAGCTGTGTTATAACCAATCATTTTCAACCATTAGTTATCAGTTACAGGGGTTTGCCCAGAAACATGGATCACCGTCAGCCCTGCCACCTTTTGGCCAATTGAATATGCTGGCAGGGCGGATGTAACGCAGTCCATGAACATCTGGAGAGTCGCAGGTTGCAGACCCCTGAGCTACAGCCTGATTACAAGGGGGCCATGAATCTGTAGTCCCCGCCGCCCCAAAAAATGTGTCTCTGGCACAGATCATTCACTGTCTACATCAGGGGTCTGCAACCTGCGACTCTCCAGATGTTCATGGACTACAATTCCCAATTGGCCATGCTGGCAGGGGCTGATGGGATTTGTAGTCCATGAGCATCTGGAGAGCCGTAGGTTGCAGACCCCTGAGCTACAGCCTGGATTAAGGCCATGAATTGCACCTCAGCCCCAAAAAAAATGTGTCTCTGGCACAGATCATTAATTATCAGGGGTTCGTATTCAGACTTCCAGATGTCTAAGTGGACTACAATTCCCAATTGGCCATGCTGGCAGGGGCTGATGGGATTTGTAGTCCATGAGCATCTGGAGAGCCGTAGGTTGCAGACCCCTGGTCTACATGAAGAGCAATGGCTGGAAGAAGCAAGATGCCAAATCTCATCTTAGCAGCTGGCCGCACCTCTCTCTGCCCCATCCACCGAAAGGAGACCCCCACGGGCTCTATGCCCTGACCAGCTCTTGGAATGGCGTCTGGAAGCGCCAAAGGCATCACCCTGAAATCTGACCCACCAATGGATCCCTTCCGGGGCACATCCAACCATAACCTGGGAGATAACTCAATTTAACGTTGAGCACAAAAATAACTGAGCCGGATGCGCTGTTTCAAGCAGGCGTCTTTCCCAAAGACAACAACCAAACACCACCGCTATTGTCTATTTCTGCAGGACCTGAACTAAGTGGCCCCCTTCCCAACCAACTTCTAAACTTTCTGCAAGAATCTACAAAGATGGTTCATTATCCGGGAAATAGAGGGTAGCCCAAACTTTCCAAACAGGGTAGCTTTAACCTTTTTGTTTTTTAGAAAGTGAAAGCAAAATTAAACACTTCCTAGATCAGTGGTGGCGAACCTTTGGCACTCCAGATGTTATGGACTACAATTCCCATCAGCCCCTGCCAATTGGCCATGCTGGGAGGGGCTGATGGAAATTGTAGTCCATAACATCTGGAACGCCAAAGGTTCGCCACCACGGCCCTAGATTGATGCTGGTTTGGTGGAGGTCTCCTTTGCTGTCTTGCGCCCCGATGCAGACATTTGTTCTGGGCATATTATAGCTGCGTTCGCACGCGGACAAGGAAAGGGCTGCGTGAAACCCCGAACAGAGAGGTTTGAGAGGCAAAACCCACATTTAGAGATTTCGCAATGACCCCGCAACCACGTACGGTTCATTTTTAGAAAATACTGGGCACCAGCCACAGCGAGAAGGACCGCTGGACCGATTCTTCACCCCTGACGTAGACCTGAGAACTTGTTAGAAAGAAGGGCGACGGTTGCTTGAGAACGTAATGCGAAAGCCCAAACTTTACCAGCGACCACCCGTTCAGGGGCGTTTTACCATGAGAATTCACTGCAACCCCCATTTTGGCCCTATCTATGACATCTGCTCCTTGACTGGTATGAACTGGGTAATGCAAGTGACTCTTGGTCGAGAGACATTCTGGGCCATTGAGTCGGTTTCTGAAAAAGTTGCCTCGTCTATCCGAGACTTTCAAAACCCTGCTACGTTTTTAGGGGAAAGGGCTGCTACCCGGGAATGAATCCATCTCCCTCTGTTGTTGTTGGTTTCCAGTCTATACTGCACGACTTAAAAATCGGTTTCAAAACAGGTTGAACCACCGGCGGGGCCCAGCCAAAGAACTCCAGAGATCGAATCCCGCTGCACCCCAGGAATCTTTCAGCACCGGAGCACTACCTTTAAGAGCTCTTCAGAGCAAGGATGGGCAGCCGTGAGAGGCAGGCTGGACTCCACACCCATTTTAAAAAGGGGCTGAGCTCGCACACCCGTGAGCAAGAGTGAAAGACACCAGCGTGTGCCCATCTTTTGCAAGCGAACCTTCAAGACAAGATAGAGAACGCCCATCGCACAGTCAAAAGGGAACAGCGTCCACGTTCTCTCACACCTGAATCTGTAACTTCCAGCAAAAAACTACAGTTTTATGTTGTTCAAGTATATATATATATATTTTTACCCACCCCCCTTGTTAAACAAGTTACCACAAAATGTGTTGGCAAGCATCCCCTCCGCCGTTTGGACCTCTTTTCAAAAACAAGGTTTTATCCACATGGCAGCCAACTCAAGTTCACAGGTGGGGGCTTCCCATACAAGCCCCCGCTCACACCCCAAGTCTCCTACCCCTCCCCCAATAAACCAGGCATCCACAGGAGAAGACTGTGCGCTGGTTAGAAAGCAAGCAAAATATATGGGGGGGAGAGAAAACATCCACGCACCCCCTCCAGAAAGGGGGGGGGGGTGTCAGAAAGCCTATCTTGCAATTCCCATCCCGTCGTCCTCAAAACCAGCCACATTCAGGTGTCCCAAAAACTCATTTGACACCTCCAACCCCCCCCCGCAAACAAAACACAATTGCATAGAATTGTAAGTATTTTTGTAACTTATTCAGAAAAAAGCATCCAACCCATCACAGAAACGTGCTCCAAGAATCAGCATCCCGATGTGTACGTCTGAGCAACGGCTATAAAGAGGTCACTTTTTAAATAGGAAAACAAAAAAACGGGCAATGAAAGAAAGCCAAGCGGAGGCCGACTGCCCGCTGCCACCGTCGATGTGCTCACCTGCTAATTTAAACCCATTTCAAATTAGCCTTGGCTGGGCTCAAAGAGTCCTCCTTTAACACCCTTGGAATGACTGTCCTTCTCCCACTGCAAAGCAGAGGGTGCCAGAGAGCTTTGGTTCAGAAGATCTGTCGTTCAGACACAATTGGCAAGCTGGGATGAAGGTTAGACCTGGCTTTAAGATCCAGAATAATCCGACAGCTTCACAGGTACCAAACCCCAGACTGGTGAAATGCACACAACAGTGTGTTTTTTAATTGCCTAAAAGAGTCACCTTCTGAACACATCTGGATCCGTGCAATCAATGTGACGCCTTAGAACATAGGTGTCAAACTCGCGGCCCTCCAGATGTTATGGACTACAGTTCCCATCATCCCCTGCCAGCATCGTGCAGGCAGGGGATGATGGGAATTGTAGTTCATAAGATCTGGAGGGCCGTGCGTTTGACACCTGTGCCTTAGAATTAAACTAACAACCCAATTCCACCTGCGTTCTCACGGAATAAGTCCGACAGGGAGGAGACAGACCTTGCAAGCCAAGCACCCAGTGCTCCGGGATCGTGGCCCAGAAATAAGGGCAGCTTAACCCTACACCGAATGGGGCTTACTCTTGCGCAAAGGTGCAGACCGAAGACTGGATCGCAGACAGCTGAACACATCTGCCCCTCTATCCTCCCCAACACTTTTAAAAGAACAGGATAGCACAAAATGGCGTACGACCGTGACAACATCCTTAAGTAATTCTTACAAAATAAAATATTTTTACACAGGTGGGAGACATTTGCACAGGGCCTCTTAAAACTTAAAATACGCCTTTAGTTTGATCCTGGATTTGAAGGGGGGGGGGGAGAAGATGTAGATCAACTGAAATACCGAACATCCAACTTGGTCCAACTTAAAACTCCAGTTTCGCCAGACAGAAAGGCCGAAGCGGCCTGCCCTCCCAGAAGTCACGAAACTGAAAAATCTCTATGCATTTAACTTCCAAATGAAGCATGTTTAGGATTTGCATAGCCCCGTGGTGGCGAACCTTTGGCACTCCAGATGTTATGGACTACAATTCCCATCAGTCCCTTCCAGAATGACCAATTGGCCATGCTGGCAGGGGCTGATGGGAATTGTAGTCCTTAACATATGGAGTGCCAAAGGTTCGCCACCACTGGCATAGCCCATGTTTATGGCTGATGGCGAAAAGCTAAGTGGCGAAAAGCTAAGTCCGAATCACTCGGCAAGCGCCGAATGATTCGGAGTAGATTATTTGATGGCTCACCGTGCACAACAACGCTGTGGCCATCCTGCTCGCTATATCTGTGTATGAGATACTAGAGTCCGAACCACCAGCCCAAAAGCCCCACGGTGGCTATAATAAGCTCCCCACTCTGCCTCCCCCCATTCTGCTGTTACTTGCCTCACATTCATGAAGGCGTGGCTGAGGGCTCGCCCTGGGCACCGCCACTACAGTCACGTGTCAGGGGCGGGGTGGGGGTGCTTTGGGGCAGAGCGGTTGGGGCGTGCAGGCAGTTCCGCCCCGGGCGCAGTTTCCCCTCCCTTCATCACTGCATTCATGTGGTTGTTGGTGGCAGCCCCCCGGGGAAAAAACTGACCATCCTGTAACAATTCTGCTCCCCAACAAGATGGCTTCCACGTATCTATCGTTGTTCGCAACCAATGCCCTGATTTCCTCCCACTGTGCAGTACAGGACCTGAGACTCATATACCAACAGACATACCAGTGACCCTGAATAATAGCTTAGTATGAAAACGGAGAGCAAAAGCCACCCCCATGCGCAGTGCACGTGCAAACGCAAAGCTCTCGCGCGGGCTACTTCCTACACCTCATGGAGGAATGTTGGGATTTTGCAGGATGCTGTGGCCCCAAGGAAGAGACCTCGAGGATTTCAAGAAGGTGCGGCAGAGGATAATTCCTATTCAAATCCATGCAATTGTTACGATTGCAAGAATCTTAGTGGGAGAGCAGGCGCCAGGTAACAACTCTGCGTTTGGAAACAAACAGACCCGACTTCAAGACGAGGTCCCGAGTTTTCTCCAACAGAGAGCACCAATCCACACTGTTTTCACAGACAGTTTATGGAACGGGGTCTGGATCACGGGTCAGGGACCAACAGGACTTTGGCAATTCCTTAGAAATCCACTCCTGTTGCGAGCAGAATAACCAGGGTCTTCAGCAAGATTTATTTCTTTTTTTAAATTTAAAGGGGGGGGGGCAAACAAAAGGTCCTGGTGGAACGACATTCGGCAAGTAAAAGAATCACTTTTAGAACAAAACACTTTTCAAAGCGGGGAGGAGCAGAATAAGAGAAAGAATGGATTTCCCCGGGGGGGGGGGGTCTCCCCTACATCACAAGTTTTTTTCTTCAATTCAAGAGGGGAAAATTCTAATGTTTATTTTTTGCAAACAGTCTGTATGAACAGGGAATGCCGTGGAATAGGCAGCTGTTGATTTTCTCTGCTTCGAAAAAATGCCCTCCTCCGGCCCTGACGCTGATTTACAAGAAAATGTAAAAATGTGCAAATCCATCAGCAGACAGCTAGCCACCCAGTGGCATGAACACTTTTGCCAGGCTGAGGGTGCTTTTTGTCAAAAAGCAAAAAAGAGGACTTGCTCTCTTTGTGGTGGGCTTTCCCTCACACCGAGTGAAATTTCAGTGCGCACACCCATCTCACAGGTATTCCTTGTAGCTTATTTTAGTCAACCCATTCAAGACAAAAGGCCTCTCTTCTTTCCGCCTCGCCTTCACATCAAGACCAAACTAGACCTACCAAGCGAGGGTTCACTCTTTTTTGTTATGAGGGGTGGGGAATAAAGAAATGTGGATGAGACAGACCCGGGCCACCTGTTGGCTTCCCAATATTCCCCTCCACAAGCCTGATTCCTGTATTGGAGCAGGGCTAGGGAGAAAAGAGCTAGAGAACGGAGACAGATAGCAGGAAGTTCATCTTGCAAAACCAGACGCTGCCCCCACCCTCCACCGTGCAAACGTGATTGCAGTCTCTCGCACCCCTTCAACAAATCTGCCAGCATCACGCCTAGCTTGGCCCCCGTAACAAGAACAATGAACCCAGCAACCACAACAAAAATAAGATTGCCTATTAAATAGGCACAACGTTTCAAAAGGACTGGATTCGTACTCGGACCCCGCTGCCTACCACCTGACGGAGTCCCCGTTCAAAATTTAACCACTGGCTCTCTTGTGTAGGGCATTCCCGTGAAAATCTTAAGACCGTTCCCCATTGGCAGGGCGGAAGGCCAGGCAGGAAAGGGCGGGAAACGACGAGATTCGTGAATCTTAAGAGCTACTCCCACGTGATACCACCCCAATGCCTTCTGGGACAGGAAATGAATAAGATACCATTACCTGCCCAGCCCAACTTCACAGAAATATGAGATTCAGAATCCGTATGCTTCTTTTTAAAAAAAAAGGACGAAAGGTATCTGAAGAACCACATTGAAAGTACACACACATACACAACGGAAACAATACACCCGAACAATAAAATGCTACCTTTAAAGTTGAGAGATTTTAAGGGGGCACTTCTTTCCCCCATCCCATTTTCACAGTATAAAAAGTGATCTAATAGCAAAGGAAAACACAGTAGCTACTTAATTCAATTATCCTTCGTTTGGAGATGGAATAAGCAATCTGGTTTGGGGGGTTATTGATTTAAAGTGTACTTTAAAGCAAATTTTACTCTATAAATTGTCAACGTTTGCCCTGGGAAAGCACAAAAGTCTCATAAGGGGCAGGAGGAAGTTAAATATCTTTGTTAAAAAAAAAGAGAGAGAGAGAGAGAATAAAGCCAGTGGTAACAAGATCAGGAAACAAAGAAAAACGTTGGAAACCAGCCAATGTCAGAGAATTTTGATCTTGCTCACTAGCGACCCCAAAAAAGCTCCCCCCCCGCCCCCGTTGCTGTCGTCATCCGATAAAAGGAAAACAAAATGGAAGAACAGAATGCTTATCAACACGGTGGAGAGGAGCAAGAAGAGCAGGAGAGGGAGAGAAAGAGAGTCACAGGTGATCGCCCACCAAGACCAAAGGGGCCACCCGGTGTTGGCCGGCCTCGGCTTTGGCCAGGCTGGCTTTCTGCCTCCGCTTGGCCAGCTTGGACTCAGACGGGGGGGACAGCTGCATAGAACCTGAGGTAGCTTTAATAAGGATGGGGCGGGGCGCCTCGGACGCCGCCTCCTCCTCGTGCTGAGTCAGCTGCCGGTTGACAGCGATGGCCTCCGCCGCGAAGGACGTCAGCTCTTTGGCACTGCTGTTTCTGAAAGAACAAGAGACAGGAAAGGGGGACGTCAGCCAAGTCCAGACACCGACACATACCCCTGCATTGAGAAAAATGGAAAGGTTGCCAACAGAAGTGAGAGGTTAGTGATTCCAAGACAGGATTTGTGACGAGGGGGGGTTCAAAGCCAGAACTGACATCACATCACCATAGGGGAAAACAGACACTCTATGGTTTTACTAGTAGCATTTTCTCCTGACATTTCGCCTACCCAGATGAAGGTGAAGCGTCAGGAGAAAATGCTACTGGAACATGGCCATACAACTTATTTATCTTATAAATAAGCTAAATGTGCTATTGTTATCCAGGTGGCAATGGTCGAAGCTGCAGGAAAGGTGTTGTTAGCTGCTCTTCATATTGAGAGTGGGAAGCATGTTCAGGTGAAGTCCACCGGGAGCAGCAGTGGCATAGCGGCTAAGAGCAGGTGCACTCTGATCTGGAGGAACCGGGTTTGATTCCCAGCTCTGCCGCTTGAGTTGTGGAGGCTCGTCTGGGGAATTCAGATTAGCCTGTGCACGCCCACATGAAATGTCAGGAGAAAATGCTACTGGAACACGGCCATACAACCCGGAAACACCCTAGTGCAGTGGTGGCAAACCTTTGGCACTCCAGATGTTATGGACCACAATTCCCATCAGCCCCTGCCAGCATGGCCAATTGGCCTTGCTGGTAGGGGCTGATGAGAATTGTAGTCCATAACATCTGGAGTGCCAAAGGTTCGCCACCACGGCCCTAGTGATTCCGGCCGTGAAAGCCTTTGACAATACATATTTACATACTATTTGCAATATACTATTTGCAGTATATTGTAGTTTGAAATCAAGTCTGGGAGATTATTTTTTTAAAAGCGGAGAATAAACCGTGGTTTCTTTTACAGATTAGATCCCAGTTCCGGTTTTATCTCTACATTTCTCGACAAAGTTGAAAAGGACAAATATTCTGGGGAAGAAGGGAGGAGAATTTCACCCACCTTTGAAGGATGATTGGAGTTGGGAGGGTGTTGTCCGGAGCACACTGGAAGAGACAAATCCGAGGGGGAGGGAGAGAAAGGGGAGAGTGAGATTTAAAAAACAAGACTGCCTGCCAAAACTTCCCAACCGACACCAGCAATATTCGTTATCATTGGCACATTATGGAAAGAAAAATCCACCTTGCCGATCATCCACAATCAACCTTTTTGGTGTTTCAGGATCATCGGTGTTCCTACACAGGTTACTTTACCGGTTGCAGGGCAAAACCCATCTAAGATCAATGTGATCCAACCAGTGACGTAGGTATAGATTTTTTACGGGGTGGGGGGGTCAGGGGGGCATGCCCCCACCCGCACTTGAGGGCATGGCCACACCTCCCCAAGCCCCGTCCCCGGCCTCAGCGCTTATAAAAGCAGCTCTCCGAGGCCAGGGACAGCAGACTCCCCTACCTTGCCCCCCCCCCACCGGCTGGGCTCCCTTCCGCCCTCCCCTCTGGGCAGAGGTGTAGCTAGGGAAAATGGAGCCCGGTGCCAAATCTGAGCCCCCCCATGTGATGCTAGAATCCATCCCCAAACAGCACCACTTTCAATGGTGTTTATACCAGGGAGCCCAGATTCTCCTTTTAAATCCACCTTAAAGGGAGATTCTGGGGTCCCCAGTTTAAACAACATTGAAATTGATGCTGTTTTGGGGTGGATTATCCTCCCCCCCATCCTGAAATAGCATCACTTTCAAAGTATAAATTGGGGATCTCACATTCTCCCTTTCAATCCATGACGAAGGGGGTGAATTTAAAAGGAGAATCTGGGGAAATCTGGGGGGGGTGCCTGCTGTCTGGGGTGTAAGAGCGAAAGCAGCAATTCAAACTTCTCAGGGTACCTTTTAGAGATTCTCCTTGATGATAGATTACTCCAGGAAAGCTTCGGTGAAGTTTGGTTCAGGGGGTCCAAAGTTATGGACCCTCAAAGGTGTAGCCCCCATCTTCTATTAGCTCCCATTGGAAACAATGGGGGCTAGGGCATCCCCTTTGGGAGTCCATAACTTTGGACTCCCTGAACCAAACCTCACCAAACCTGGGTGGTACCATCATGGGGCACTCCCAACAAATCCCTGAAATTGTGGTGCTGCTAGCCTAAAAACTGCGCCCCCTGCAGGTCAAATACAGAAAAAACACTTAAAATACAAAAACACACAAACGGGGGGGGGGGCTTTGGACTTTTAATGGGGGGTTGAATCCGGGAAACCCCCCCTAACCTACGTACTTGGATCCAACTCCAAAGGACACCCCCCCCCCGCCCCACCCATCGGCACCAATATGCCTGCCTTGTGTGAATTATCCCCTCAAGGAGAGACGATCAAACGATTCCCATTTCATTCCTTTTCAATATTAACTTGACATTTTGGGAATGGTTCCAGTTCTCCATGCTTACCGTACCATTTTCAAACATGCAGTTTGTAAATAGATTTATAAATGTACAAGTTTTACACCCGCAGCTGTAATTTATTAACAATCGTGCTGATCTTACAGTGGAAAAATAGACTCAGGAATTCAAATCACACAAAAGGAGACGCAGAAACAGGGGTTGGTGAGTTTGGGACTGAAAGAACAGACAGGAAAACAAGCCAAGCCACTCACCCCTTGCACCCATGGGTGCTTGAGGACTTCGGCCGCGCTTAGGCGCTTCTTTGCATCTCTCACGAGGAGCTTCGAAATGAGATCTTTGGCTCCGAAAGAGATATGAGCCCAATCTTTATCGGGGAATTCGTACTTTCCTTCCTGGATACTTTCAAACAGCATATTCTGCAAGGGGAAGGGTACACACGTACACAACGTTAGCGATGCGAAGTCAAAATGACAACAGCCCCAGGTCCAAGCCACATCCATAATCTCTCCCCAAATGTGATACAGCTCAGTCTCAACTAGTGGTTAAATAAGCCAGCTGTGAACCAGGTTCTAATCTTACCAACAAATGCTCATTGAGCGGACACACGTCGGAAAACACCCTTCATCCTGGGGCAAATTAACACACTCTGTATACTGCAATTTAACAGGAGGAGCAGTGGCGTAGTGGTTAAGAGCAGGTGGACTCTAATCTGGAGAACTGGGTTTGATTCCCCGCTCTGCCGCTTGAGCTGTGGAGGCTTATCTGGGGAACTGGATTAGCCTGTGCACTCCCACACACGCCAGCTGGGTGACCTTGGGCTAGTCACAGTTCTTCTGAGCTCTCTCAACCTCACCCACCTCACAGGGTGTTTGTTGTTGGGGGGGGGAAGGGAAAGGAGACTGTAAGCCCCTTTGAGTCTCCTACAGGAGAGAAAGGGGGGGTATAAATCGAAACTCTTGTATTCTTCTACATCAGAGTATCATGCCAAAAGCAGGATACATTCCAGCATTACCTGCCCACATCAATCTGCAATATCAGGACCACACATTCCCAAGTGAGGTTAGAGCTGGATTCCTAACCTTTCTAAGCCTGCGGGCACCTTTAGAATTCTGACTCAGGGAGATGGGTGTAACCATAAAATGGCCATGGCAGAAGGTGGAGTCAATCATAAAATGGCCACAGTGGGAGGCGGAGCCAACAGTACAACATCAAGGAACAAGGTTATTGTAAGGTTGCTGCTTAGCCTTGGAAGGTTTTCGTCTGACAAGGTTGGCGAGACGCCCAGATTGGGGAGTGTTTCTAGTATCTGTAGTTTCCAGTATCTGTATCTTCTGTTTCTTTTGCGTGTCTGTGTGAAACTTGTTTCAATGTGGTTTTCGGATGGGAACTACAGGTGTTTATCTAACTTTGGCGGGAACTGGTGGGGTGCCCGTAAAAGAGGCTGCTCGAACGTTGGGAGGTCAGTTCCCGCATTGCTTGTGATCGACTTAGAATGCCAGCCCAATAAATAAACCCTAACCCAATAAAGAACTTGAAAAGTTACTTTTGGCCTGGACTTTACTGGTTCCTTACATTATGCGGGGCTCAGCAACTTTCTAAAAACACCTGGAGGGTGTCAGGAAAGATGGTGACACCGTGGGGGATCCCTGGGGTAGAATGAAGGAGGGGGGTCACTGCTCCCCGGCACCTGGTCACATAAGTTTTTAGGCTGCAAAATCTTTGCTAATTTTTTTCTACTCTCAGGTGTTCTCCTCCTCCTGAGTCTACGTACGCACATGTTGCTATCCCATACCCATGAAGATCATTTCCAGCTTTTGGACATATTTGTATGGCATTTGTAAATCATTCCGGCTCTTAAAACCTGGCTCCATCCATTGTGAAACCAACTTCTGACAAAGTTGTATGTTTGACGATTTGATGCATTTATTGGGCATGCATGCTTTAAAATTATTTTCTTTCAAACCTCTTTCAGAACCTAAGACTCAGGGTTCCCCACCTCCATTTTATCAGCACAACGGCCCTGCGATGTAGGTTGGGCTGAGAAAGGAAGGGGGATTAGCCTGAGATCACCAAGTGAGCATCAGGGTAGTGTGAGGATTTGCACTAGTTCTTAGCACTAGTTTAACAGTTTTATCACCGCACCCCAATAATTTTGTCCCGACTATAAGCCAGTAATATCTAGATCATGGGTATCCAACTCTGGCCCTCCAGATGTTCAGGCTGGGGCTGATGGGAACTGTAGTCCATGAACAACTGGAGGGCCAGAGTTGACCACTGCTGATCTAAATAAAGGCTGGTCGACCTCAGCAGTTTTCAAATTGGTGTTTTTCTTGGAAGTTTCTTAGAGATTCGTCCGAATTTGTCCGAATTTGCAATCTCAGTTTCTTAGAGATTCGTCCGAATTTGCAATCTCAGTTCGTGCAAGCACAAATGTAAGGAGAATTCTCTGACAAAAGATAGGGTTTACACAGCAGCCATGAAGGGGCTTCCGCAGTAGAGAAGCACTTGCCTACCTTCCAAGGCTGTTGTGAAGGTCAACTAACAAGGTGGTCAAATATGTGGGTTTCACGTGAACAAGGGGGCCATTAGTTACTTACAAAATTTATACACACACACTTTCTGCCCTAGTAAAGGCCACCAGGACAGCTAGCAAGTTCAAACATACACACTAAAATCACAACTTTAAAACCATCAAAACAACAACCGCCACATTGTTAAAACCAGAGCTAAAATATGTAAAAAGTACATAAAACGAACATTTTAAAAACTGGGCCGGAAGGAGGCATCCCTGAAGGAATGCCAAACGAAACAAAACCGTCTTCACCTGCGGGCAGCAGGCAGCAACAGAAAGGGGGTAGGCAGCAATAGAAGATAGCCTCCCTGGGGACAGAGTTTTAGAATTCTGGTGCCATGCCTGAGAAGGCCCAGTCCCAGGTTACTACCCACCTAACCTTATAAAATCAAACCCAGGATATGCAATGTGGCTAGCAACTCCAGGCGGCTCTGTAGCCCAGTCAGAATGTCCCTTGAAGATTCCTGGGGCAAGGCCTGAGCAAAGCAGGAACAGGATTTGCTAACAAAGGCTCATTCCGCACATGCAGAATAATGCACTTTCAAACTGCTTTTAGTGCTCTTTGAAGCTGTGCGGAATAGCAAAATCCACTTGCAAACAGTGGTGAAAGTGGTTTGAAAATGCATTATTTTGTGTGTGTGGAAGGGGCCAAAAACAAAGGACTCAAACAAGTGAGCCAAGCTAGATGGGCAGCCAACCCCCCCCCCTTCTCTCTCTCTCTCTTTCTCTCTCTCTCACACACACACACACCACAAGTTTTAGGCATTCCTTTCATTTAAAGGTGCTATAAAGAAGCTGGAAGGCTTGGGTTTTGTTTGTTTAGGGGTTTTTTTTACCTGGCAAGCGGGGCAGGCCTCTCCGTGGTCCCAGCCACAGTCGGTCCCACAGTGCCCCACGAAGGGTGGGTAGCCGCTCAACATGATGTAGAGGATGACCCCCAAACTCCACAGGTCACAGCGCTTATCGTACATAGAGGCCTCTTCATTGAACGCCTCCACGACTTCCGGGGCCATGTATTCCGCCGAACCACACTAAGATAAAGCATGGGGAGGGAGGAGAGAGAAGCAAATGGTTGTTAAAAGGTCTAGGTGCCTTACCAGTTTTAAAGTGAGGGGTTCGCCTCCAAATACTGTTTCCTGGAAGGCAGCTTTGGCAGGCTGCTCTGAAACCACAGCTCTGCTGTTGAACCCCCCCCCCCCGCCCCCCGCCCCCAAGACCTGCTTGAAAAGGAGCTGGGCACAATCCCATGCATGGCCCAGCAAATATGACCACTGTGCTCCTCTGAACATCACAACATTATCAAGATCATCATGCGTTCCTGATTCTGCTTCCGTTCACCTCAGGAAGCTGCAATATGATACAACGATAAGGTTCCAGGAGGATAATTCAAACCCGTGGTGGCGAACCTTTGGCACTCCAGATGTTATGGACTACAATTCCCATCAACCCCTGCCAGCATGGCCAATTGGCTGATGAGAGTTGTAGTCCATAACATCTGGAGTGCCAAAGGTTCGCCGCCACTGAATGATGGGAGAGATGTATATTTTTGTATGGTATTTTATATTGTAAGCCACCCTGAGCCCATCTTTGGGCAAGAAATGGCAGGATGTAAATTCAATAAAAGAAATAAGACGAAGATAAATCACAGCGAGGGAGGAGATAGAAGCAAGTGGTTGTTAAAAGGTCTAGGTCCAGCAAATTATTTATGCCATAGTGTGGCCGTGTTCTAGCAGCATTCTCTCCCGACATTTCGCCTGCATCTGTGGCTGGCATCTTCAGAGGATCCTCTGAAGATGCCAGCCACAGATGCAGGTGAAACGTCAGGAGAGAATGCTGCTAGAACAGGGCCATACAGCCCGGAAACCACATAGCACCCCAGTGATTCTGGCCATGAAAGTCTTCGACAATATATTTATGGCATAATCGGGGGAATGGGGGGGGGGCAGAGAGAGAGAAAGACAACAGAATTTAAAAACAGAACACCAGGTGTTCCCAACCTGACGACTGCCAACATCTCCACTGGCAATGGCAAGTATTTTTAGAAAGTGAGCATAGCCACGTGGGGTCTCCTACACTGCAGAGCTTCTGATTTGTCACTAAAGGTTTCATTGGCTACAGAGATCAAAATTGTATGTAACGTTGTATGTAATGTTGTATTTATTGGGATTTTAGTAATTTTAGGACTCATGGAGCCTATTATTTATTTATAATTTTATTCTATTTGTGCTCTATTTGTCTGTTTACTTTGCTGTTCGCCGCCCAGAGCCCCTTGGGAAAGGGCGATATATAAATTTGACAATAAATAAAATAAATAAAATTATATTGGTGTTTGTTGATTCTCACTGAGAGTGTTTGTTTTACTCTCTTCCACCCCTCCTCCCCAGTGTATTTTTTTGAAGATTTTATTTTTGCCAAATAAAAAGGACAGAGATACAATCACATTAAAAGAAAATGGGGAAAATATACATACAGTATAGCAAATGATAAACGGTGATAGCAACAATGATGAACCCTAAATAGGGTTGTAATAATGAACATAAATGGCGATAACCATAAAAAAAATCTGTAAGTAGTTCTCATCTACCTGCTAGTGATTCAAATGTTTTTCTCTTTTAAACACCCTTTAATACAAGATAGAAAATCTAAGAATAACGTAACATATACGCCAATTCAACTTCTTTCTCGTGTACTTCCCATTCAATTAGAACAGCGCTTTCCATTTTTCTTGAAATTCTGTGGTTGGTCTATTGTTCACATAACTTGCTAATTTCGCCATTATGGGATGCCCCGCTAGTTTACTTTCTCAGTCTTTCCGCCGTGGACAATTTCCGCTTTCTATTTTGTTGCCAATACAACTGGCAGCTATTATTGTTATATATTTGAACAATCCTTCCAAAATTTTTGGGACATTTCTAGGCCAAACACCCAGCGTATTTTTAATTATTTCTCTTTTCTCGTGGACTTGGGCTTTCACAATGTATACGGCTCAGTCTCCAGTCGTGGCCATTTTGTGCTCATGGCCACAACAGAGTGTGAGAATTCCAAAGGTATCCGCTGCCTCAAAATGTTTGGGGACCCCCCCATGACACACTTTTCACATATCCATAGCATTTGGAGATTTGCAGAGAGTGTAGCCAGATTTAAATAGCCAGCCTTCCTCACCATGGAGATAGAAGCAGCAAACTGGATTAAGAGCAAATAACAGCTTCTGTATGAATTGGGAGGACCAGCAGTCAATTATTTCAAAAACAGTAAATGCTAGAGAGTGGAGATCTCCTCCTCCTAATACAAGAATTTGGGGGTGGGGGGCACTCAAGAAAAAACCACCAGCGATAGATTTGCTGTTCAATGAACAAAAGCTATGGGTATAACATATAATTGGAGCAGCAGTGGCGTAGGAGGTTAAGAGCTCGTGTATCTAATCTGGAGGAACCCGGTTTGATTCCCTGCTCTGCCGCCTGAGCTGTGGAGGTTTATCTGGGGAATTCAGATTAGCCTGTGCGCTCCCACACACGCCAGCTGGGTGACCTTGGGCAAGTCACAGCTCTTCGGAGCTCTCTCAGCCCCACCTACTTCACAGGGTGTTTGTTGTGAGGGGGTAAGGGCAAGGAGATTGCAAGCTCCTTTGAGTCTCCTGCAGGACAGAAAGAGGGGATATAAATCCAAACTCTTCTTCTTCTTCTTCCATAACATATAATTAAGCTTGTGGAACTCCTTGCCACAAGATGAAGTTTTTAATGGAGAATAAAGTCTTGTTAGTAACTGTCAACCGTGATAAACAACTACAATTCAGGGGTAGTCTACCAACAAATACCAGGTGCTGCAGATGAACAGGGGGTTGATCGTGACCTTCACCAGCCGCTTCCTGCCAGCCAAAAGGATTTGTCTGACCCAGCAAAGCGATTAAGTTCCACTAAGACTTGCATTCTTGGCTGCCAGGCACCTCCCTGGGTTACCGACAGCAAAGACAACAGGCCCAGCTGGCTGCCCGTCCCAACTTCTGAGTCAACCAGCCCCAAAATAGCAAGGACATTCCTTCCCAGAAACTCTCTGGTCAAGAGAGAGGGACTTGGGCCAAGGACTATAAAAGAATCCAGCATTCCCAGGTATAAAAGGGCCACATGTTCAAAGGAGCAGCCAGGACGCGCCCCCCCCCCCCGATTCTCCTGTGCCTCCAAGAAAGGGGGTGGCATGGAGAAACTCAGAAAACCCAGGAAGCAAGCTTCTCACTGTCTTTCAAGAAAAACCACTTTACACTTACAAAAACCCTTTCATTCCATTTCCAAATGCAAACACAATCTTTCCCTGGCTGACATTCTCTCTGACCAATGCTCAAAGCCATATTTATCTACTTTTTGGGGGGTTGGAGGGGGGATAAAAAGATTTCATACCTGGTGCAGATTTTAAATAAACAGAAAAACACTTTTAAAAAAAAATCAAAACCCAAGTTTCTAGCCCTCCAGTTAACCAAGAAAAGCTCCTCATTTTTTCCCACCCAAAACTTTCTATACCTGGGGCGTTCATCTACAGTCTTGAAAGAAAGAGAGAAAGGGTGGAAGAGAGAAAGAGAGGAAGAGAGAGACAGAGAGAGAAAGAGAGAGAAAGAAAGAGAGAAAGAGAAGAAGAGAGGAAGAGAGGAAGAGAAAGAAAGAGAAAAAGAGAGGAAGAGAGGAAGAAAACAGACAGACTCACTCATGCTGGCAGGGGATGATGGGAACTGTAGTCCATAACATCTGGAGGGCCGCGGGTTTGACACCTGTGCCCTAGAGGGCCATTTTCCCACTACCCAGGTGGCTCTACAGCCTGAAAAGCTCAAAACTGGTCTTCCAAGTTCCCGACCCTGCATTACACAAACTTATGGGTCAATTAGTTCCTTGCGCAGAGAGGCACGTCCTAGCTTCCACTCTGCACGTTTGAGTCCCATCCTCTTTGGAGGGGGCACACAAACACCCTATGTCCTTTACCACTTGGGGGACTCCCCTAAGTACATCAGATCTTCCCCCGGTGTTGTGGGTAGCCTTCCTGTGTGTATTTTGTGATCCGCAGAGCAGCAAGCCGCCCATAGGAAAAAAAGCTGAGGTACCTGGGAGGAATCGGGGGGGGGAGGGAGAGAGAGAAACAATCAGAGAATTCCCCTGCCTTTGACCCAAATCTCCCTTTCTAGGATTCCATAAGCCACACAAGGAGGCCGCATTCCATTCCTTTGACTCTCAACTGCTCTCAACATTCGGCGGCATCTCTGGAACATGTTCAATCCTGATCTGGCCTTTTTATTCTTTTGGAAGGAATCTTTCGCTTCGTTATCAAGTCCTATTTCTCCCGCTCACGCCGAAAACTGCTTATGGAGAAACATTCCGCTCTTCCCAAAAGACGTGTTCAGTCCTGGTCGCCACATCTCAAAAAGGATATCGAAGAGATAGAAAAAGGGCAGAGAAGGGCAACGAGGATGATTGAGGGACTGGAGCAACTTCCTTATGAGGAGAGGTTGCAGCGTTTGGGACTCTTTAGTTTGGAGAGGAGACGTCTGAGGGGGGATATGATTGACGTCTATAAAATTATGCATGGGGTAGAAAATGTCGACAGAGATAAATTTTTCTCTCTTTCTCACAATACTAGAACCAGGAGGCATACATTGAAAATGCTGGGGGAAGGATTAGGACTAATAAAAGGAAACACTTCTTCACGCAACGTGTGATTGGTGTTTGGAATATGCTGCCACAGGAGGTGGTGATGGCCACTAACCTGGACAGGTTTAAAGGGGCTTGGACAGATTTATGGAGGAGAAGTCGATCTCTGGCTACCAATCTTGATCCTCCTTGATCTCAGATTGCAAAGGCCTGAGAAGACCAGGTGTGCGGGAGCAGCAGCAGCAGCAGCAGGCCACTGCTTTCACATCCTGCAGGTGAGCTCCCAAAGGCACCTGGTGGGCCATTGCGAGTAGCAGAGTGCTGGACTAGATGGACTCTGGTCTGATCCAGCTGGCTTGTTCTTATGTTCTTAAGTGGTGCTTGGGACAGAGGACTCTCTACCTATAGAAGAATGTTGAGAAAAAGGAGTTGCCCTGCAAACCCTTGGCAACAAAGGGAAAGGCACTCTCCACGTGCTCAGAAAAACCTTTTTTGTATGCATGCATGCACAAGTGAATTTGTGTCCTGCAGTAGATATGAAGAGCAAATGAGTCACAGGGGCATACCATCAGCTTCCCCATTAGCAGAGTCCTCTCTTCCCCTCCCTCTCAGTCAGGTTGGATTGATCCTGCCAGGTGCAGAAATACAAGTCCCTTGCGTGGAGGTTGCGCCAGCTGCTCCTTCCGTGGGAGGAAAGCCAGAGCTGAACTAGAGAAGAAGCTGGCAAGGGTAGAGGGGAGCCAGCAACCTCTCTTACCTGCATCTCTTCCCTGTGGAGTCAGGCCTGCCATTCAGCGGGGCTTATATTTGGAAGGGGAAAGAAGGGGAAAGCATTTCTAATTCTGCAAACTCTCCAGGGTGGGCCAAGACTGTTCCTATTTTGAAAGCACCCACACCAAGGACGCAGGTAAGGGGGAGGGTTCTTGGGTTCAACACCCCCCACACACACATTATATGTACGAAGCTCTGCCCCCGTTTGTGGTTTTTTATTTTTTAGAGTTTTTTGCCTGCAGGGGGCACGGTTTTTAAGCTACCAGCACCAAAATTTCAGGACTTTTTTGGGAGACTCTCCTGATGATACCACCCAGGTTTGGTGAGGTTTGGTTCAGGGGGTCCAAAGTTATGGACTCCCAAATGAGATGCCCCATCCCCCATTGTTTCCAATGGGAGCTAATAGAAGATGGGGGCTACAACTTTGGGGGTCCAAAGTTATGGACCAAACTTCACCACACCTGGGAGGTAACTGAACCAAACTTCACCACACCTGGGAGATATCATCAGAAGTGTCTCTTACTAATACCACCCAGATTTTGTGAAGTTTGGTCCAGGGGGTCCAAAGTTATGGACTCCCAAAGGAGGTGCCCCCATCCCCCATTGTTTCCAATGGGAGCTAATAGGAGATGGGGGCTACATCTTTGACGGTCCATAACTTTGGACCCCATGAACCAAACTTCCCCAAACCTGGGTGGTATCATTAGGAGAGTCTCCTAAGGATACTCTGAAAGTTTGGTGCTGCTAGCTTAACAATTGCACCCCTGACAGCAGGCAACCCCCAAATTTCCCCAGATTCTCCTTTTAAATCCACCCCCTTTGGCATGGATTTAAAGGGAGAATCTGAGGTCCCCAGTGTAAACATTGAAAGTGATGCTGTTTAATCCACCCCAAAACAGCATCATTTTCAATGCTGTTTTAACTGGGGACCCCAGATTCTCCCTTTTAAGGTGGATTTAAAAGGAGAATTTGGGCTCTCTAGTTTAAACACCATCAAAAGTGGTGCTGTTTGGGGTGGAGAAGGTGGGCCTACCTTGCAGGGCTAGTTTTCTCAAGTGTCAGGGATGTGGGTTCAAGGGTCATCCCATGGCCCCCCGCTCACTCACTGGCCTAAGGGAAGTCATAACCTCTCAATCTTGAAAGGGGCAGGCCTACCTTGCAGGTGTGTGGAAAAGTGCTATACCAGTGATTCTCAACCTGGGGGTCGGAACCCCTTTGGGGGTCGAACGACCCTTTCACAGGGGTCGCCTAAGACTCTCTGCATCAGTGTTCTCCATCTGTAAAATGGACAAATGTTAGGGTTGGGGGTCCCCACAACATGAGGAACTGTATTAAAGGGTCGCGGCATTAGGAAGGTTGAGAACCACTGCCTAAAACTCTCTGCATCAGTGTTCTCCATCTGTCAAATGGACAAATGTTAGGGTTGGGGGTCACCACAACATGAGGAACTGTATTAAAGGGTCGCGGCATTAGGAAGGTTGAGAACCACTGCCTAAAACTCTCTGCATCAGTGTTCTCCATCTGTCAAATGGACAAATGTTAGGGTTGGGGGTCCCCACAACATGAGGAACTGTATTAAAGGGTCGCGGCATTAGGAAGGTTGAGAACCACTGCCTAAAACTCTCTGCATCAGTGTTCTCCATCTGTAAAATGGACAAATGTTAGGGTTGGGGGTCACCACAACATGAGGAACTTTATTAAAGGGTCGCGGCATTAGGAAGGTTGAGAACCACTGCCTAAGACTCTCTGCATCAGTGTTCTCCATCTGTCAAATGGATAAATGTTAGGGGTTGGGGGTCACCACAACATGAGGAACTGTATTAAAGGGTCGCAGCATTAGGAAGGTTGAGAACCACTGTGCTATCCTGTGTTATCACCCACCAACTAACTTTGACAGGCTCCTGTTTTACGGTGAGATTTTTGTAAACGATCTTGAGGAAAGCCGGGGGGGGGGCGGGGGGGGAGGGAGAAATCAAGATCGTAGGGTAATCATAACCTTTCAAGGGACTTTGTATCACAATGTTCTGCTTAAAAAGAATTCGAGGAGGGTGGAAGGCCCTGCCCCAAGGAGCTTACAAGAGTGGACTTCATGGGGCAGAGCCTGGATACAGGTTTAGGGGAAGAGCAGAGGGGGAGATCAAAGGTTCAGGCATTGGGGGGGGGGGGAACGGCACCAAAATTTGGATCTAAATCAAAGCTTCCAGTTGTAGGAAAGAGAGAACGGGCACTTTCTTTTCAAACAGCCCTTGCTACTTCTCTTGCCTCTTAAAAATCACTACGTGGGACGGGGGAAGAGGCGTTTTAAAAAAGACTTCCTTGGAGGGAGGTCAAGAAAACATGTAACTTCATGCGCCAACTCCCCCTCCCCCCACTCCCCCCCACACACAGATTGTATATGCTGATTTACTGGGCGACTTAGCAGCCTCCAGATGAAAGACGGGCCTGACCCATTTTTTTTGGCTCAGAGCCTCACCTCCCACATCAAGGGGGGGGAGGAGAAGGCGAGGGAGGGGGGGAAAAGGCCCAACCCAATCAGCCAATACCAGCCTCACCCTTCCAGCCAATCAGGTGAGCTGTTGCTAAGGGCAGATCTTTTCCCGGATCAGCCTGACTGAGGCCACCACCCTTGACTTAATGGGAGAGAGACGGGGGCCACGACACCGTGCTTGCAAAGGAGGAAGCGGGGCGGGCGCAGAAAGGAGTGGGGGGGCGGGGCGGTGCAGAGATTTAAAAGCCATTATGTAAGGCTGAGATTTCCACCCAAGCACAGAACTCGGGCAAAGGGAGGCTGCCGGATTAACCCCGGCTGTAACCCGATCCCGCAATCCGAGGACCGAACTGCGGGGCCAGACGGGGCGTGATCAGGACCCAAATCGGGATTCTTCTCACCTTCCATCCCGCAAGCTTTTGAAAGGGGGAGAGGAAACAACGTTGAAGGAGCGGCCAGACTACAATCACCGCAATCCTTTCCTTGAAGGGGTGGGCAACACTGCCAGAGAGACAGGGACCGTCCCGAATGCCGGGGGTTCAAACCGGGGACGGTGCAAAGTGCCTGTCGGCTGACTTCCAGCAACCCTGTAGGGCAGTGTTTCCCAACCTTTTCAACGTCATGGTACCCTTGACCTCACTCTTCATACCCCACGGTAACCCTGCCAGCCCCCCACCTTCCCTTCCCAGTGCCCCTGCTTGCCACCACCTCCCTCCTTCCCCATCCAGGGTGAAAGGAAGCACTGGGGGGGGTGGCTGCTGACCTTGCGGCAAGCCCTGCCCCCTGGGCCAGCTCCATGCCCTTGCTGGTGCCAGTAGGAGACACCACAAAAGTATGGGGGGCTGGTAGCATTGCCGCGGTACCCCCGGGACATGCTCACGGCACCCTAGGGTACCACGGAACCCTGGTTGGGAATCGCTGCTGTAGGGTTTTCAAGGCAGGAGTCAAACAGTGGTGGTTTGCCACTGCCGGCCTGTGCGTGGTGACCCGGGAATCCTTTGGCGGCCTCCCATCCAAGCACTAACCAGGGCCAACCCTGCTTAGCTTGCGAGCGCCGACAAGATCGGGCTAGCCTCAGTCATCCAAGTCACGGCAGATGGACCCGAGCGGTTTGCCGTTGCCTGCGACCGAATAGCAAGGCCGGACTTCCTTGGTGGCCTCCCACCCAAGCACTAACTAGGGCCGACCTCCTTAGCTTCACACAGCTGACATCAGGCTAGTCTGGGCCATTTTCAGGTCAGGGCAAGTTCAAGCCGCTGTATCATAACAAGCCTTGTTTCTCAAGGGCCAGGAACGCTGTCAAACACACAGTTAAAGAACGCACTGCTTAAGCACGTCAACACCACGGTCTTGCAGATTAAATTCGGTTCCCAGCCCTGCCCTAAACCAGTTTTACGGGGGGGGGGGGGGGGATTTTGAAAGTGATGCATATGCATATATAATTTTTATTTTCTCACACATACAAACAAACAAACCATGCAAACACAAAGAAAACACAACACTGCTACACCTCTACTGACTTCCAGCTATCTCGCCTTTGATCAAAAGTTATCCCTAGGTTCATGCATATATAATTAAGACATTAATTCAATAGTTATTTCTGAAGCGTATTCACTGTTTTCTCTAGATTTCAAAACCTGCCAGCGCTTCAGTATTTGAATAGGTTCTCAAAAGATATTCTGTTAAAGGTTTCCAGTTTTCTACAGAAACGTTCAAACTGTTGTATGGTCGAAGCCTTTCCCAGCCGGAATCACTAGGATGTTGTGTTCCAGTATGGCCATGCACACCGGAAAACCCACAACATCCTAATTCAAACTATTGTCTCTTAATAATGTCAACTTAGCCATTTCTGAATATTCCGTAACTTTCAGAATCCAGTCCTCTTTCATTGGTATTATCTTCTCCTATTATGTGTATACACAGTTCTTTCTGCAGCCGTCGTATATATAAACAAAGTTCTGTATTGTCAAAGGCTTTCACGGCCGGATTCAACTGGTTGTGGTGGGTTTTCCGGGCTGTGTGGCCGTGGTCTGGTGGATCTTGTTCCTAACGTTGCGCCTGCATCTGTGGCTGGCATCTTCAGAGGTGTATCGCAGAGGGAAGTCTGTTACACACCTGAAGATGCCAGCCACAGATGCAGGGGCAACGTTAGGAACAAGATCCATTAGACCACGGCCACACAGCCTGGAAAACCCACCACAACCAAAAGTTCTATATCAGTGGTGGCGAACCGATGGCACGGGTGCCAGAGGTGGCACTCAGAGCCCTCTCTGTGGGCAAGCGCAAACAGAGCCCCCCCCCTCATCTAGGCTGGCCTGGGCCGCTGGATTACTAGCATTAAACCTAAGACCTAGTTTTGGGGAGACAGTGTAGGTAACCCTGTTAAGCGCTGTTAAACCCCACTGATTTTCATGTGAAAAACTAAAGCACAATCCTTTACCTGGGAGTAAGCTCGGTTGCTGACAACGGGGCTTGCTTCTGAATAAACCCTCCTAGGGTCATGATTCACCCATTGGAAGAGTTGCACGGTTGCTTCAATGCAAAGCTACCGACTACCACCAAGCTTACTCCCAAGTAATGCATGCCTCGGAGCCAACCATTTTTTCTAAACTAAAACCTCAGTATTCAGGTTAAACTGCCGCGTTGGCACTTCGCGATAAATAAGTGGGTTTTGAGTTGCCATTTGGGCACTCGGTCTCGAAAAGGCTCGCCATCGCTGTTCTATATTGTTTTGGAAAGTTCTCCCCTACATTTTCCAACAAAAAAGCTTCAGGTTTTTTTTAAAAAATAGTTACTTTCAGAAACTTTTGGAATTCCTAAAATGTTAAAAAAAAACTAATCTGGAAAACAGTGAATGTCCACACTGTTCCCCACAAAGTCCAAAACCAAAATTAAACCTGTGTAATCTCTTCTATATTTTGTGTTAGTCTGGTTGGTCCTACCTAAAAACAGTCTACGGATTCCATTCTCATTTTCAGGTCTGAAAAACTTGGCCAAGTTTGTTAAAAGTTTGGCCAAATTTAAAGGCTCCACATGGTTCGTCCAGGAATCCTGAACCGGCAGAGCGCCACTTCTTGGCCAAACAAAACGCAAACCTCAGTTTCATTCCGGTTTTCACCTGGGTGTCTACAAAACCATATTCAGCACCAAACCATGATTAATTGATCAATTAATTTCTTTTGTTTGGATTTATATCCCCCCCCTTTCTCTCCTGCAGGAGACTCAAAGGGGCTTACAATCTCCTTGCCCTTCCCCCCTCACAGCAAACACCCTGTGAGGTAGGTGGGGCTGAGAGAGCTCCGAGAAGCTGTGACTAGCCCAAGGTCACCCAGCTGGCGTGTATGGGAGTGTACAGGCTAATCTGAATTCCCCAGATAAGCCTCCACAGCTCAGGCGGCAGAGCGGGGAATCAAACCCGGTTCCTCCAGATTAGATACACAAGCTCTTAACCTCCTACGCCACTGCTGCTGAACAAGCCAGGTCTACAGCACACCGAACTCCCCAGACATGGAGCCACGGAGTTCGATACTTGCACCGTTGTGGATCAAACGATGCCTTGACACATCGTTGTTCAAACTCTGGTTTGGATTTAGCCGTTCAGACGTAACACTGTACTAGAGTGCACATTTCAAGCAGAGGTTTGCTAGCTGGATCGAGGCACTCTAAAGGACAGGTGAGTTACGTGGAAAAAATTCAGGTCCTCCCAGCCCTGGTTATGTAGGCGAGTCACCTTCCCTCCCTGCTCGGATTCAGAGAGAGACCCTAGTGCAAGGGTGTATTCTGTTGCCCTTTGGTCCCTGAAACTCCACAAAGACATCTGAAGTCACTACATGCACTCCCAGCTTTTTATCAGTTCTGGACCACGAGAAGTTATAAAACACTTGAGGCATATGAACAAGTAGGCAAATTACAGGGCAGGCAACAGAGAAAAAAAAGAAATGAAATCTGGCCATGCAATGCGCGATTAATGCAAAGACGTGCGAAAGCTACTTGCCCACAAGGGTTTTTTTAACTAGCCCATACAACAACAGTGCTGGTCATTAACACATACTTCCAACTTGGAAAAGCTTTGTGCCCTATGGACAATTGCTTTTCCAGCCTGGTCACCTATGAGGAAGTTCTACTCGCCCGAGGAGCTCAGCTCTGCATAAGCCTGTTTAGAAAATGGCTCAGGTAGTTCACCTGGACTGGTTTGCCTGGACAGGTAAGTTCAGGCAGGACAGGTAGGAACCAGGAAATGGTTCACCTGGATAGGTAGGTTCCTCGCCATTTCCACTTTTACTGAAGCCAGCAAGAAAAGTTTGCCATTCATTAAAACCTCAGCAGAAAACGATCGCAAGCCACGATTTCCACGAACGCATCAAAAATCCAGGAGTCGTCATCCTGTCCACGTGACAGGAAGTGACGCGGCAGAGTCATGTGACCTAACAGGAAGTCAGGGCTATGAGCTCACTAACGTCAAGGCCAGGAGTGCTACAGATCAGAAATAGGTCAAGAACTTGGACGTAGATCACAGTAAGAAGCAGGCTGAGAGCCAGAGCCAAGGAAAAATCCTCTCCACCAGGGAGCGATCCCTCGTGGCATGGCAACCTCGCCATCTAAGCAGAAGGGCCTAGCAGGCGCAGCAAACAAAATGGTTACTCTGGAAGGACTTGTGACCCCCCACCACCAGAGCTGAAGACCACAGAACTAAGTAAGCAGTTGTCAAGGCATCTTGTGGCAGGGTGTTCCTCAGGTCCACCTACAGGCTATGCAAAGCAGCCCTTTGCAGCAGGATCAAAACATGCTTCGGTTGATGCTCCAGCAAATCAGAGTCATACAGTTGTCCCTTCTACGCCTTGGGGGGTTAGGGACACAGCAACCTCCACAAAAAACGGCGCCAAACTTAAGATGCAAAGACCACTGCGAAATGTCACGCGAGAGATTGCCGTAGACACGCTTTGAACCGCAGTTCTTTTACTACAAATTTAATTGGGGGGGGGGGGGCAGGAGGGCGTAGCTGTTCATTTATGTCATTAAACAGTTACGTCATTAAAATTCCCATTTACAGTACCTTCTCGTGCCAACCCACAATATATTGAAACCGCGATGGGGAAGTCGTAATGTGGAAGGGACAATTGTATTAGAAGAGAAAGCACTTTTCCTCTATCTGGATCACACAATAGCATTTCTTAATGTCTCCTTCAGAGTCCCATCCTCGGGGGTCTTACCGGGGTGAGCAGTTCCGGGGTAGAGATGGGGGAACAATCACCGTTCAACTTGATTCCACTCCCCAAGTCAAAGTCGCAGATTTTAACGGGGGAAACCTGGCATTCAGGGCAGAGATAAGGGAAGGAACAAAACAAAAGGGCACCCGTTAGTTTCACAAGGACACCACGCTAGCAAAATATATACAGTGGAACCTCGGTTTTCATTGATTTTTTCCTTGAAAAATTTGTCTCAGTTTTCATCGGTTGCCCCGGATTTCATCCAAAGAGGCAGCAGAAACAGACCTCTTTGGACAGCTTTCTTGTGCGACATGGGTCCCCTGGCTCTGAAGCTGGTCCTAGTGCAGTGGTGGTGAACCTATGGCACAGGTGCCAGAGGCGGCACTCAGAGCCCTTTCTGTGGGCACGCGCAAACAGAGTCGCCCCCCTTCCCCCCACACACATCTAGGCTGGCCTGGGCCGCTGGGCTCGATTATTAGCATTAAACTTAAAACCTAGTTTTGGGGAAGCAGTGTAGGTAACCCTGTTAAGCACTGTTAAACCCCACTGATTTTCATGCGAAAAACTAAAGCACGATCCTTTACCTAGGAGTAAGCTCGGTTGCTGGCAATGGGGCTTCCTTCTGAGTAAATGCTCCTAGGGTCGTGATTCACCAGTTGGAAGAGTTGCATGGTTGCTTCAAAGCAAAGCTACCACCAAGCTTACTCCCGAGTAACGCACGCCTTGGAGGCAACCGTTTTTTTCTAAACTAAAACCTCAGTATTCAGGTTAAATTGCTGTGTTGGCACTTTGCGATAAATAAAATGGGTTTTGGGTTGCAATTTGGGCACTCGGTCTCAAAAAGGTTCGCCACCACTATCCTAGTGCCAAAAGATCAAGAAGGGAGGTGACCCCAGATAGTGCCTTGAAACTTAAGGTCCTGATGGAGGGGGATGTCCCTTCCAAACAATAATTATGTGCACGTTAAATATTCATGATAAATGTTCAAATGTTCATTTGTTCTGTACATTAGTCATTGATATCCATTCTATATTAAGTTTGTTATTGTTTTAAGTATTAAACACTATGTATATGCTCTATAAATGTGTTTTGGTATGTATTTTGGAGTGTCTAGAACAGTGATGGCGAACCTTTCAGAGACCGGGTGCCCAAACTGCAACCCAAAACCCACTTATTTATCGCAAAGTGCCAACACAACAATTTAACCTGAATACTGAGGTTTTCGTTTAAAAAAAACAACTCATACTTTAACATCTTTTGTCTTAAAAGAAAAACACAATAACAGACCTTTCAATGATACAAACAATGAAAGGTAAAAGTCTGCATTTGGCATGCTTTTGAACAATTAATGTGATTTTTGCTGTTGTATGCATGCTGATAATTTGTCTAACCTTGGCTCATACTTTGTAAGTTTGAGAGCAACACATGTAGCACTCAGGTCATCTGTTAGTCTGTTTCTTGTGTCAGATTTGAAGGGGGAGGGGGAGACAACGGCATGCGTGCCCACAGAGAGGGCTCTGAGTGCCGCCTTGGGCACGCGTGCCATAGGTTCGCCATCACGGGTCTAGAACGAATTAATTGGATTCACATCGATTCCTATGGAAATGTTTGCCTCGGTTTTCATCAGTTTTGGTTTTCATGGATTCTTTTCGGACGGGTTACCGAGGTCCCACTGGAAATCAAGCACCAAAAAAACCTTACTCCCACTTCATCTTTCTTTTGAAAAACGTAGACTCTCGTTTCTTATGAAAAGTTCAAAGAACACCTTATAGCCCTGTCCTATAGCAGGGAGGTCCATCAACCCAAGTGAATCTGGGCACCCCGTCCCCCCCAAAAAACACACCTCCCGATGCTTACGGAATACTGCTTACCTGATTGGGACTCTCGCAGAGAATATTTTCTGGTTTTAAATCTCTATGTGCTATTCCTAGGGGTGAGAAAAGGGGAGCTCAGGTCACAAATTACACAGGGCAGTGGCAACATTTTCCAAAAAGGCTTTTCTACTGCTGAGATACAAGTAACGCCACTTCTTTTCCAACTCAAATCAATCAGTGTTTATTAGCCTTAGGCCATATACACATAAAAAGGTACTCCAGCCGAGGCCCTACTCCTCTCAGATTACAAAAGTATAAAACATGTTGTGAGAGTTTTTCAAGCATTAGAGTACAGAAGCAATGCGGTTATATAACATTAAGCGGAATATCATAGAACAGAGGTAGGGAACCTGCGGCTCTCCAGATGTTCAGGAACTACAATCCCCATCAGCCCCTACCAGCATGGCCAATTGGCCATGCTGACAGAGGCTGATGGGAATTGTAGTTCCTGAACATCTGGAGAGCCGCAGGTTCCCTACCCCTGTCATAGAACATAAGAACAAGCCAACTGGATCAGACCAAAGTCCATCTAGTCTGAAGCTCTGCTACCGCAGTGGCCCACCAGGTGCCTTGGGAGTCATGGCATGTAGGATGTGAACGCAATGGCCTTCTGCGGCTGTTGCTCCTGATTACCTGGTCTGTTAAGGCATTTGCAATCTCAGATCAAAGAGGATCAAGATTGGTAGCCATAAATCGACTTCTCCTCCATAAATCTGTCCAAGCCCCTTTGAAAGCTATCCAGGTTAGTGGCCATCACCACCCTCCTGTGGCAGAATATTCCAAAACAACAATCACACATCGCTGTTAGAAGTGTTTCCTTTTATTAGTTCTAATTCTTCCCCCCAGCATTTTCAATGTAAATTGAAAATTTACATAAATTTAGTTATAACAGGATTGTAATGTTAGGAATCTTTAACCACCTTTATTACAGCTTTAGCTTTTTTGTGGTTTGGAAACATCAGCTGAACTTTCTCTGATTTTTGCTGCTAGAAACATAAATATCGCTACTTCTTGGATGTAACTCTCAGCATAATACATCAGCCATCAGAAAAGCAAACTTTCTCTTCCTCGCCTTGTCAGGCCTGACAGGATATCATTGGATATATTTGTTACGATAGCAGAATAAAATGGGCAATGAAGTGTGTGAAAAAAGTTAAGGGTCCTCACTAATTGGGATTTGGGTTACATCTGCATACTCCTCGCAGCTCCTCTTTGGTATTTTTTTAAAGCAAATCTCCCCAGTAAATGTTCTGATTTAAACGTCTGATTCTTTTCCAACTTTGTTAACAGTGTGCCCCATGGATGAATGGCCGTGGTACTAAAGGGGCTTGCAAACAGCGACTCTCTTGGTGACCACATCACGGAGAAGGTTCTGTAAAGAGAAGGAATTCTCCCCCTCCCACCCACAACTTTCAGACTGTCAGAATGCACACTGGCAATAGCCTGAGCTCAGAAAATGTTGAAAATGTATCTGCTGACTTCACGCTCCAATGGTATCTGGCCAGATTGTACTTTGAATTGCCAAACTGCTTTTCTGCCTCCCTTCCATACAGGAATTCAGCTTGCAAAAAAGAAGAAGAAGAAGAGTTTGGATTCATATCCCCCCTTTCTCTCCTGCAGGAGACTCAGAAGTTGGAGCAGACAATCTACTCTTGCACCCTCACAACAAACACTCCTGTGAGGTGGGTGGGGCTGAGAGAGCTCCCGAAGCTGCTGAGCTAGCTCCAAGAGTCACCCAGCTGGGATGCAGTGTAGGGAGTGTACAGTTGGCTACAATCTGAACCTTCCTAGATAAGCTCTCCACGAAGCTCAGGCAGCAGAGCGGGGAATCAAACCCGGTTCCTCCAGATTAGATACACGAGCTCTTAACCTCCTACGCCACTGCTGCTCCTAAAAGGTCTCCTAACTCTGGTATGGATCAGACCCTGACCTTGGACAGCATTTCAGATGGACGGAGAGGTTCCACTGGGATAGCCTAAAACTGTCCTCCATAAACAGCTCATCTATTGCCCAATAAATGTTTCCGTTAAACTCTAAACTGTTGCTAGTCTTACGGTTCTACAAGACTTCTTTGTGAACCACAAAATCTAATGTTCAGACATAAACATAAACAGCAGTGGCATGGTTATTAAGAGCAGGGGCACTCTAATCTGGAGGAACCGGGTTTGATTCCCTGCTCCGCCGCTTGAGCTGTGGAGGCTTATCTGGGGAATTCAGATTGGCCTGTGCACTCCAACACATGCCAGCTGGGTGACCTTGGGCTAGTCACAGCTCTTCTAAGCTCTCTCAGCCCCACCTACCTCACAGGGTGTTTGTTGTGAGGGGGGAAGGGCAAGGAGTTTGTCAGCCCCTCTGAATCTCCTTACAGGAGAGGAAGGGGGGATATAAATCCAAGTCTTCTTCTTCTTAAACTGCTGCTACAAAACTTCTACAAAACTTCTTGGTGAACCACAGAATCTAATGTTTGGAGTTATACTGCCTCTAAACCTGAGAGCTCCGCGTCACTGTTGAGGCATTTTAAGCCAGTGGCAAATTTCATAAGCTGTGCCATTCCCAAACATAAAAATGTCCTTTGGGGATCCCAGGTTCCAGTTCAGAGGTCATTAAAGTGGTGCCCGTCAACATTTTTTCTGGCTCTCACCAACTATTTAGGAGGTGGGCGGGGCTTGTGCCCAGCAGGACCTACAACTGGCTGCGCAGACTGAAAGGCGTCCTATTAAAAGAGTTTCTGACTAAAAAGTTACTATTAGACTTAATGTATAGCCTCACTCGCTGACATTTTGTGCTGGGCTCCATTGCTGAGGCAGCCATTTTGCAATAGGCTCCACCTCCTGCGACAGATATGATGTGGTGAGCGCCACCTCTTGTGGCAGCCATTTTGTGGATGGGCTCCACCTCTTGTGGCAGCCATTTTGTTGATGTGCCCACCACCCTATGTCAGAATGTTCAAGACATTTGGGTCCTTCTGTTCAAGTGTCATGAAAGAAAGCTACTGAGGATTCGTTGGAAAGTTTGTTTTCAGAAGGACAAGAGGGCTCATTCCTAAATGCAGATCGGTAGTCTGGGATGTCTGCAGATAAAGGAGGTAGTGGGAGACACTGCCCACCCACTCCCTTCCCAGGCCTTGCTGATGTCACCCCAGCAGTTCTGAAGAGGAGCACTGCGCCAGCCCCACGGAGCTGGGAGTGCCACCTGTGACCATCTCCCCGCCTCACTCCAGCTGGCAAAGAACTGGAAAAACAAGATTTAAGTAGCAAGGAGAGCGCCTTCCCATACTTCCTCTGCCACATTATGCTTTGAAATTCCTTTCAATTAGCATGGGGAGAGGAAAACAGGACGGCGTCAGTTGGGGCCAGGTGTCCTGAAGCGGGACAGAACTCCCCACCCATCCATTCATTCATTTATTAAAAGTATTTACATCTTGCCTTTCTGCAGCCATATTCAAGGACTCTTCCAAAGTGCCACAAAATACCATAACAATAAAACCAAATAAAATACACTAACATCAAACTATACCAGGGGTCTGCAACCTGTGGCTCTCCATATGTTCATGGACTACAATTCCCATCAGCCCCTGCCAGCATGGCCAATTGGCCAGGGGTCTGCAACCTGTGGCTCTCCAGATGTTCATGGACTACAATTCCCATCAGCCCCTGCCAGCATGGCCAGGGGTCTGCAACCTGTGGCTCTCCAGATATTCATGGACTACAATTCCCATCAGCCCCTGCCAGCATGGCCAATTGGCCAGGGGTCTGCAACCTGTGGCTCTCTCTAGATGTTCATGGACTACAATTCCCATCAGCCCCTGCCAGCATGGGTATTTCATCATTGTTAGCCTGTAACTCGGTTTTCCAGAGCGGACATGGACTGAATTTCACCAGCCCCTGCCAGCATGGCCAATTGACCGTGCTGGCAGGGGCTGATGGGAATTGTAGTCCATGAACATCTGGAGAGCCACAGGTTGCAGACCCCTGTACTATACCATTAGAAAGTCACTACAATACCCCTATGAAACCTAAAACGCGGCTTGCTAAAATCTAGATGTCAAAAGCTGTTCGAAATAAAAACGCCTGCCCCCGCACACGGCCACGGGGCGCAGAGCGAAGGGCATTGTCCTAGATAAGACTGTGGGAGAGAAGGCAAACACCAGAAGATGCCCCATTCCCAGGAAGAAGAAGAAGAGTTTGGATTTATATCCCCCCCCCTTTCTCTCCTGCAGGAGACTCAAAGGGGCTGACAATCTCCTTGCCCTTCCCCCCCTCACAACAAACACCCTGTGAGGCGGGTGGGGCTGAGAGAGCTCCGAGAAGCTGTGACTAGCCCAAGGTCACCCGGCTGGCGTGTGTGGGAGTGCACAGGCTAATCTGAATCCCCCAGAAGAAGAGTTTGGATTTATATCCCTTCTTTCTCTCCTGCAGGAGACTCAAAGGGGCTGACAATCTCCTTGCCCTTCCCCCCCTCACAACAAACACCCTGTGAGGCAGGTGGGGCTGAGAGAGCTCCGAGAAGCTGTGACTAGCCCAAGGTCACCCGGCTGGCGTGTGTGGGAGTGCACAGGCCAATCTGAATTCCCCCAGATAAGCCTCCACAGCTCAGGCGGCTGAGCCGGGAATCAAACCCGGTTCCTCCAGATTCGATACACGAGCTCTTAACTGTACCTGCACACTGGGAAGATCAACCTGCAACTGCAAAATGCACCTACCTTTGTTGTGCAAGTAATTAAGGGCACTCGAAATGTCATGCACCACCATGCTGGCTTCCAGTTCGTTGAAATGGCGCTGACGGTGGATGTGGGTTAAGATGGAGCCTGAGGAAACAAAACGGGGACGGGGGCGGAGGAGGACAGTCCGTTAGGGAAGAGAGCCCGCAGAATCAGACCACAGGCTGATCAAGTCCTGCCAGACATTTCCAAAAAGCCCAGGAAGAGGAAACCAAGCATGGTCTGTGGCAGGAGAGGAGAGGGGTAGATAGGGCATGCAGGCCTATTCCGCCCCATGGTTCCTAACATGTGAAAAGCAGAGGTAGACTGCTCCTGAACATAGAGAAGAAGACTTTATTTACAGTCAATGACCAAATATATTACAAATCTCCAAAATATCTACAACACAACAAGAACGCAGATCTCTCTCCCGTATTCCAGCACTACCGTGTTTCCCCGAAAATAAGACAGTGTCTTACATTAATTTTTGCTCCCAAAGATGCGCTATGTCTTATTTTCAGGGGATGTCTTATTTTTCTGTGTTCTGTTCGTCGGGCTGCTTCCAAACAAAAACTTTGCTACGTCTTACTTTCGGGGGATGCCTTATATTTCGCACTTCAGCAAAACCTCTACCACGTCTTATTTTCAGGGGATGTCTTATATTCGGGGAAACAGGGAATCTATATATCATTATACTTTGTAAACACACCAAACAGCATAAAAAATATTAGACAAAACAAAAGTATCGTAGGGGGATGCCATATTCAGATCATTTTTTTCTTTTTCACAATGAACAGACAGGATTTTGCTACCCGTTTAGTAATATTCTCCTTCTTATCTTGTAATAGTTTTTCACAACAAACTTTATCAGAACAATAGGTCATCTTGTGTAGCAGATGTGACAGGCATTTTTTCCTTGCCTCCTGAACATAGAGATTCCATGCACCCAAATATGAGCCAACCTCCAGAAACACATAAAAAGAGACCAGCAGGATCAAGCAAAAAGATCTGGCACCCTGTGTCCCACAACGGCCAGGCAACCGAGAAGGCCTAACTCTATCCCACCTACACCTTTGCCACCCAACGCCCAATAAGAAGAAGAATAGATGAGTTTGTATTTACACCCCGCCTTTCTCACCAGTAAGGACAGTCAAGGTGGCTTACAAACCCCTTCCCCTTCCTCTCCTCACAACAGACACCTTGTGAGGCAGGTGCGGCGAAGAGAATTCTGAGAGAACTGTGACTAGCCCAAGGTCACCCAGCAGGAATGCAGGAGTGGGGAAACAAATCTGGTTGACCAGACAAGAGTCTGGCGCTCATGCGGAGGAGTGAAGACTCAAACCCAGTTCTCCAGATTGGAGCCCTCTTGCTCTTAACCACTACACCATTGGTATTTAGAGTTTCCATTTAGTTATCAGGGTGAACAGCCTCCAAGCGACCACCACGGATTTGCCCACATCCCTGTTTAAAGCCCTCCAAGCCAACGGCTACATCTTGAAGCAGGGAGTCCCGCATGCTGGGCAAAGCAGTAATTTCCTCTTCCTACCCCGGAGCTAAAGCTACAGCCCATAAGAACATCAATTTAGCAACCTCAGCTCTTAAGACAGAGGCAAAAAATACCTCACAGACTCTGCCTCAGCAGCTTGTGAAAACTAAAGACGATTTACATAAGAGACAGGAGGTCTAGAGCTGTCCTGAGACTCAAAGGGGCTGACAAACTCCTCTGCCTTCCCCCCTCACAACAAACACCTTGTGAGGTGGGTGGGGCTGAGAGAGCTCAGAAGAACTGTGACTAGCCCAAGGTCACCCTGCTGGCGTGTGTTGGGAGTGTACAGGCTAATCTGAATTCCCCACAGAAGCCTCCACAGCTAAGGCGGCAGAGCTGGGAATCAAACCCGGTTCCTTCAGAGAAAGAACGATTGCTTAGAAAAATAAAATTGAAAGGCGCTTGCTCACCTCCCCTCATCTTTTCGAACACGAGGTAGAATCGGTCCTCTTCTTCAAAGAACTCAATCAGTTCCAAGATGTTCCTATCGCCAAGGAAAGAAAAAAAGAGGCAGGGAAATTTTGTGTGCGGCAGAGGAGGAGGAAGGCTGGCCGTACAAGAAGTGACCACCCCAAGCGAGATGCCCGAGCATGCAGTGGGGAAAGGGGACCGCTCATGCCCAGTTTGGTGGGGGAAGAATTCAGTAATGCATAGGTGTACAGTGTGACTTGTATACAGTGGGAGCAAGTGTACACTGCCCACATCTTGGGCACAGACTCTCCCCCATTCTCAAGTCAAAGGACAGAATTTGCATCCATGCAGGCAACAGTTCAAATGCTACTCTCTGCCCCATGTGAATGTAAGAGGATTGGAGTATCAGCTCTGTAGAACCAGATGAATGCCCCCTGGTTCTAGCATTGTGAGAAAGAGAGAAATTTCTCTCTGTCAACATTTTCTACCCCATGCATAATTTTACAGACTTCAATCCTATCCCCCCCGTCAGACGTCTCCTCTCCAAACTAAAGAGTCCCAAACGCTGCAGCCTCTCCTCATCAGGAAGATGCGCCAATCCTTCACTTTTTCTATCTCTCTGCACTTTTTCTATCTCTTCGATATCCTTTTTGAGATGCGGCGACCAGAACTGAACACAGTAGAGGGCATAGGTTCAGATTTAACACCTCCAAAAGGACCAAGACTCTGAGCCACACACTCTTACCTATGTCCTTGGCACTGGTAGAGCATCTCCACCTCCCGAAAAACTCTGCTCCGGATGTGTCCGAGACGCTTCTCAATTATCTGTAAAACAGAGAATTATTTATTTATACACACACACACACAAGTGGGTGTGGCCCCAAGCTTTTATATCAAACCGAGCCAGTACTGGTCAGGTACGGGGCTCACTGGGAGAAGTTGTGGTTTATAATTGTTGCTGTGGGAAAGTACCCAGTAGTATTAGGAATGTGGAAAGCCACGGGTCCACGCTCACATGACAGGATGCTCTGAGCAACACAGAGACGTCCTAAATCCCCTGCACGTCCAGGAGCTCAGCAATTTTGTCTGAGATGCTAACTTTCTACCTGTCAGCGTCAAGACACCGCGCGTCACACACTGAAGACGGAGGATCGATACATTCAATAAATGTATTTATATATATTTTATAATTGTCCAGTTACTGAATCCAATGATTGTACATCCAGTTCATTTTTGAGATATATAATCCATATCTTCGATATCTACTGAACAAAAATAGTTTTTTTCTTTCTTTCGATATCTTTAGGATAGTTCTATTCCATACAGCAGTGATGGCGAACCTTTTCGAGACCGAATTGCAACCCAAAACCCACTTATTTATTGCAAAGTGCCAACCCGGCAATTTAACCTGAATACTGAGGTTTTAGTTTAGAAAAAATGGTTTGTTTATTTATTTATTTATTTATTAGATTTTTATACCGCCCTATCCCCGAGGGGCTCCGGGCGGTGTACAACAATAAACATAATATAACATAAAATGGCTAAATCTTTAAAAGCAGTGATAAAACAGTAAAAGCTAAATCTTATAAATACAATACAATAAAATACAATAAAAATACAATAATAAATATAAATGGCGTCCAGCAGCTCCATATTCAAAATCCTCTCCCCTAAGAGGGAGGAAATGGCAGGTCCCAGATGTAGAGGGCCAAGGAGGTAGAGGGCCATGAAAGGGGGGGGGGAGGGGCACCATCAGCGGCCGGTTCCTCCAAAGGCCCGGCAGAACAGTCTCGTCTTACAGGCCCTGTGGTTTGCTCTGAGGCGTGTGTTACTCGGGAGTAAGCTTGGTGGCTTTGCTTTGAAGCAACCGTGCAACTCTTCTAACAGGTGAATTACGACCCTAGGAGGGTTTACTCAGAAGCAAGCCCCATTGCCAGCAACCAAGCTTACTGCCAGGTAAAGGATTGCTCTTTAGTTCTTTGCATGAAAATCAGTGGGGTTTAACAGCGCTTAACAGGGGCACACGCAAAATAATGCGTTTTCAAACCACTTTCACAACTGTTTGCAAGTGGATTTTGCCATTTCGCACAGCTTCAAAGAGCACTTAAAGCAGTTTGAAAGTGCATTATTCTGCATGTGCGGAATGAGCCAGGGTTACCTACACTGCTTCCCCAAAACTAGGTCTTAGGTTTAATGCTAATAATCGAGCCCAGCAGCCTAGGCCAGACTAGATGTGTGCCCACGGAGAGGGCTCTGAGTGCCACCTCTGGCACCCGTGCCATAGGTTCGCCACCACTGCCATATAGAAAGTACTTCCCAAACGACTCGCGCGTTCATAAGTACGTTTTCACTGCAGTCTTCCTCATTGGATTCAGTAACTGGACAATTATAAAATATATATAAATACGTTTATTGAATATATTGATCCTCCGTCTTCAGTGTGTGACGCGCGGTTTGGTTCCTCTGTTATATACATTACACACAATTTGGCTTGTTTTCAAGCGTCAAGACACAAACATACATTTCTTGCGCTCCAGGCTGAACACGATTCCACGTCCTGGGCAGGCAAAACTTTGGGTGGGCAATTTTTAAAAATGCTGGCTATGCAACGCCGCCTCTTTTTATTTTGACTCCGCAGCTGAAACATTTGCCTCCTTTTCCTGCCACCCCCTTCCTGCAGAGGAAACCACCTCCGGGCGCAACATCGAGGAAGCAAATTGGCTCGTTTCTCTCCAGATCCCCAAAGAGTTTCACACCCTTCAAGAGACCCAGCCAGAAGGTGCTGCCCCCTCGAAACAAAGAACTTGTGCATCTTCACTACAATTCGGACCAGGAAGGGGAAAGGGTGGGGGAAAAACTGAATTATTTGGGGGCGGGGAAACCAAGCCTTTAAAATATACTGCTGTTGCCATTCTATGGTCCAAAGTTGCATGAAGGGAGCCCTTGTTCCACCCTCTTTGCCAATAAAAGACCCGCAGAGACGCAAAATCAATGCAGCAGCTGTTCTAATCCCCCTTACCAAGGAGGTCATGACCTCATCGCTTCCCCCTCTTCCCCCCTTTTTTACAGCCACCCCCTACATCTGCCCCCAAACAGCCAGACGGAGGCCAGAGTCTAGCTGTTCTATTCTATTCGAATTCCAGCCACATGCTAGACCCACAACACTTGTCGGCTGAGCCAGTTGGAGAAAGAGAGGGCTTTTTATTAAGCTAAAACTTGGAAGGCGGGGACGGGAAGAGAGAAATCAGGAGGGGGAAATTAATATTGAACAAGCAACAGCGTAACAACTCAATTCTAGCAGGGGGGAGGGGTTGGGGGGGTAGAACCTTAAGAAATTGCTGATCTTCTCACTTTAATATGCAACTTATCCCTGGAATCAGGCTCCATCCCTGAAGACTGGAAGATGGCCAATGTCACACCAATCTTTAAGAAAGGATCTAGGGGGGACCCGGGAAATTACAGGCCAGTCAGTTTGACATCTGTTCCTGGTAAATTAGTAGAATCTATCATTAAAGATAAAATTATAAAACATGTAGAAAAGCAAGACCTGCTGAGAAAGAGTCAGCATGGCTTTTGCAGAGGCAAATCCTGTCTTACAAACTTACTAGAGTTCTTTGAGGGCTAAACAGGCATGTGGACAGGGGTGAACCGGTGGACATTGTTTACTTGGATTTCCAAAAGGCTTTTGACAAAGTTCCTCACCAGAGACTGTTGAGAAAAACTCAGCAATGAAGGAATAAGAGGGGAAGTCCTCCTATGGATTAAAACTGGTTGGAGAAACAGGAAACAAAGAGTGGGTGTAAATGGGAAGTTCTCACAATGGAGAGATGTAGGGAGTGGTGTCCCCCAAGGATCCGTTTTGGGACCAGTGCTCTTTAACCTATTCTACAAATGACCTGGAAGTAGGGGTGGGTAGCGTGGTGGCCAAGTTTGCAGATGATACCAAATTTATGTAGGGTGGGTGAGAACCACAAAGGATTTCGCGTAAGAGCTCCAAGCCGGACCTTGATAAATTAGGTGAGTGGGCTCAGAAATGGCAAAATGCAGTTCAATGTAGCAAAATGTAAAGCGATGCAATAATAGGGCAAAAAAATCCAAACTTCACATACACGCTTACAGGGGTCAGTGCTATCAGTCACAGACCAGGAAAGGGATTTAGGCGTCTTAGTTGATAGTTCCATGGGAATGTCAACTCAATGCATGGCAGCTGTGAAAAGGCAAACTCTATGCTGGGGATCATTAGGAAAGGAATTGAGAATAAAACTGCAAAGATTGTCATGCCCTTATAAAGCAGTGGTGCATCGCGACTTGAGTATTCTCAGTCCAGTTCTGGTCGCGATCTCAAAAAGGATATTGAGGAGATAGGAAAAGTGCAGAGAAGGGCAACAAGGATGATTGAGGGACTGGAGCACCTTCCCATGAGGAGAGGCTGCAGCTTTTGGGACTCCCCTTTAGTTTGGAGAGGAGGCGGCTGAGGGGGGGATATGATTGAAGTCTACAAAATTATGCATGGGGTAGAAAATGTTGACAGAGAGAAATTTTTCTCTCTTTCTCACAATACTAGAACCAGGGGCATTCATTGAAAATGCTGGGGAAGAATTAGACTAATAAAAGGAAAAAATTCTTCACACAACGCGGGATTGGGGTTTGGAATATGCTGCCACAGGAGGCGGTGGATGGCCACTAACCTGGATAGCTTTAAAAGGGGCTTGGACAGATTTATGGAGGAGAAGTCAATTTATGGCTACCAATCTTGATCCTCTTTGATCTGAGATTGCAAATGCCTTAACAGACCAGGTGATCGGGAGCAACAGCCGCAGAAGGCCATTGCGTTCACATCCTACATGTGAGCTCCCAAAGGCACCTGGTGGGCCACTGCGAGTAGCAGAGAGCTGGACTAGATGGACTTTGGTCTGATCCAGCTGGCTTGTTCTTATGTTCTTATGTTCTTAAATTCAACACGCCTTCCCCAAAACAGTTCCACTAACTTGCACGAACTTCTCGCAAGGTTTTAGAAGCCTTAGAATTGCTGCCTTTGTTTTACAAGAAACTAATTTGTGTGTCTGTGTGCCGCACATGCACACATCCCCGCAAAGGGGTTAGAAATGATCTGTGAGCTAGTAACTTCGGGAATTATTTAAAGGGATGGACGAAGCTTATCAAGAAATTGACTTCCTCGCCTGTCGCATTTAGCTTTTCAAAGTTTGGTTCACAAAAATCATAGAAACGTCTCTCTCTCTCTCTCTGAGAACTCAAGGTCATGTTGACATCGGTTTTTGAAAAAGAGATGAAGAAGAAAGGGGAGTTAGACAGAGCAGCCGATGCAGTCATGGGGTCTACAGGATTTCAAGGAGATCCGCCTTCACATTCTGCGGCCAAGGAAGGTGACTTGAACCTACATATAGCTGCAGAGCAGGTGGGTTCACGATTAGCAACACACCTGATCTGCCAGGTCACTGCTTAGCAACACGTCCGATTGGTCAATCAGGATCATACCAACTGCAGGCAGTTTGGCATAAAAGAAGGTGGCTCATTCTATTCTTTATATGAATTTTGGTACTCAGATATTAGGATCATATTTCCATCAGCCCCTGCCTGCATGGTCAATTGGCTATGCTGGCAGGGGCTGATGGGAATTGTAGTCCATAACATCTGGAGTGCCAAAGGTTCGCCACCACTGTTCTAGTTTGTACAAATCAGCACACTTGCTCCAGCCACAACTAAGTGCAAGTGAAACAGCCTGAAAAAAACATGTTTTGCCCTTCCTTTATGGCTGCAGCTGATTTGTAAGGATCTGCAAAGTCTAAAAGGGACCACATCACTTATGTTGTCTGTATTTTGATGTTTGCAAAACACCGCGAAATCAATTAGTTAATGTCAGAGAATCTAATTATGAAAACTGGTTTGAATTGCAAACCTATCTGTATTTTAAGGGACCGAGAAAACAAATCTTGTGTGTGCTCACAACTTTGATAGCCTCGGGTGCAGAGTGGATTGGTTGGCCACCTGGAGGTTGGCAACTCACGTCAATAGTGACTTCTTAAAAACTTAAGAGAGCCCCCAAGATCTTGTATCCTGACCTCAAAAAGAAAATCACCATGTATAAGACAATGCAAAACCATTAATGACTAGGAAAAGTTCCAGACTCCATGTAGGCGGTTCTTATATCCAGATAGTGGACTATTTATCAGCTCTTCCAGCATGGCCAATTGGCCATGCTGGCAGGGGCTGATGGGAATTGTAGTCCATAACATCTGGAGTGCCAAAGGTTTGCCACCACTGCAGTAGACCTTGGTGCTTACCAACAGAGTTACATAAACTGGACTCAAAGGAAAGGGGGCTTCAGGATCTCGGTCTCTCCACTAGCCCCCCACAGAAAAACAGTACAAAGGGGGGGGGGAGATATAGGGAAAGAAGAAGGAAAAAAATCAACAACCATCCCAGCCTCAAACTTCGGGCACAGCTTAGCTGTTTTCAGTAGCCTTTGACTGGTGGACAAGATGCCTCCCCCCCAGGGGTCCATTCTTGCCTTTGAAACCATACCTTCACTGCATATTCCTTGTTGGTGATAAGGTTAACACAGGCCTGGACTTTCGCGTGGGCCCCTTCCCCGAGGATTTCATCTTGGAGCTGGTAAACATCTGCCGAGCAGACCAGGGTGGGGGGAGGAATGTGGAGGGAGAAAAATATAATCATCACTTCAAAAACAGAAAAGAAGAAGAAGAAGAGTTTGGATTTATATACCCCCTTTCTCTCCTGCAGGAGACTCAAAGGGGTTTACAATCTCCTTTCCCTTCCCTCCTCACAACAAACACCCTGTGAGGTAGGTGTGAGGCTGGGAGAGCTCCGAGAAGCTGTGACAGCCCAAGGTCACCCAGTTGGAAGTGGTTTTGACAGGCTGAATCTGAATTCTGATAAGCCTCCCACAGCCTGCAGAGCTGGGAATCAAACCCGGTTCCTCCAGATCAGAGTGCACCTGCTCTTAGCCACTACGCCACTGCGTAGTGGCTAAGACACCCAACCTACCCACTTCAAGACACCCACCCTACTTGTCAAGAGCTGAGCACATCACAGGCCCCATGGCACAGACTTAAGGGGCCTTGCAAATTTTCCTTCAGTTTTAAGTACCGAAGTTTCTAGAACTCATGGCTGCAGGAAAAATCCCCGCAGGGCCTAATTAAGTCACAGGGGTTTTACTGCACATTCAACATTTTTTTCCAAGGGTGTTTATCTCTCGCCAACAGGCCCAACTGCAAACATCTCATTTCTCATATTATTTTGGGGGGGAGAGGACACAATTCCTTCCCCCAACTAGCAAAAAAAAAAACCCCGCTTACAGATTATTATTTTTTTCAAGTAGCAAAGGAGATTATACATTTCTTAAATAAAAATTATAATGCCAATAAAGGCTTCGGAATTGGAATTGAAATAAAAATTGAGGGCTGGTGGGGACCCAAAATGCATTACACCAGCGATGGCGAACCTTTTCGAGACCGAGTGCCCAAATTGCAACCCGAAACCCACTTATTTATCGCAAAGTGCCAACACGGCAATTTAACCTTGAATACTGAGGTTTTCAAGCAGAAAACGGTTGGTTCTGAGGTGCTGCTAATTTCAGAGTAAGCTTGGTGAAGCAACCATGCAACGCTTTGAATGGGTGAATCATGTCCCTATGAGAGTTTACTCAGAAGCAAGCCCCATTGCCAGCAACCGAGCTTACTCCCAGGTAAAGCGATTGTGCCCGCGCCAGCCTAGATAGGTGTGTGTAAAAGTGATTTTCCACCCCGCCCACATGATGAACTCTGGGCACGCGTGCCCACAGAGAGTGCTCTGAGTGCCACCTCTGGCACCCGTGCCATAGGTTCGCCACCACTGCATTACACCATTCTCCTGTTCTCCATTTTTATTCTCACAGCCCTGTAAGGTAGACCAGCTTGTAACTGTGGAGAGCAGCTGCCAACCTAAGTAGACAATACTGATTTTGACGGTTTAGTATCACGTATTCCCGCATCTCTGGGGAACCGAGGGGGGGGGACTCCACGCGCTCGTGTCGCCAAGAGTGCATGCAAGGAGCTCACCTTCGAACCTCCCTGAAAAGCTTCTGTCCAGAGCTCGGCAACGCTTTTTCTTCTGCTTCTTCTGGCTTAGATGTCGATGGGTTGGCTGGAGGGCATGTCTGCTCCGTGAGATTTAACCAAAGCGGGGGTGGGAGGGAAACAGAGACGAATTGAAACAAGACCCGCTTGGAACACAACTCAGATGACTCCCCTAGAGCACGGGTTTTGCAAATCAGAGAGGCGATGGTGTTTCCCAGAAATTCTGCCCCACCCCAATTCAGAACCTCTCAAACTGATCCTGCATTTGCAAAAGATCTGGGGGGGGGGTGTCCAGAGGAAAGGCAGGCCCACAGATCCTTCAAAGTGCCCCGCAACAGGCAATTTCACCACCACACCCCTAGCGTCTGCTGTTCAGAGCTAGGCTGCCCATGAACATGGATGCTCTACTTAACTACCGTGACTCCATCCTGCCTCTCTTGTTTCTGAGGCGGAGGATGACAGCAAGATGCAGTTCGAAAACGCAGCATAAAATTAGACACTTAAAATCACAGCCGAGACCAAAAGGTCCGAGCTGGAAGTGCCGCAACTAAAACGGCACAATAACTTCAACTGACAGTCTTTTTAAAAAGTGGGGCTCACGTTTGAACTTGCGGCTGATGAGCCACCTGGCTGGCAAAATGGCTAAGGGCAAGAATCGGCAAGCAAGGGGCTACCACGGTCAAGGCCCTGCTCGTGGGAGGGGGTTAGGCCATTTTACCTCCAAAAGGGGGGAGGGGATGCCAATCTTAACTGCGGGGCAAGCTCGTATCAAGACCTGCCCCCTGTAAACCAACTATGCTGGGGGTCTGCAACCTGCGGCTCTCCAGATGCTCCTGGCCAATTGGCCATGCTGGCAGGGGCTGATGGGATTTGTAGTCCATGAACATCTGGAGAGCCGCAGGTTGCAGACCCCCTGAACTATGCTTAGGCATCATTACAAAGTCCTCTGGTATCTGCTCAGTTCAACTCTCTTCCCTCCCATCCAGTTTTACGCTACGACAGCACAAATCCCGACTCACCGGGGCGGGTTGGACATTCGAAGCTGAAGACACATTCCAGGTCATTTGACTGGGAGAACTCCAAATCAAACGGATTCTGGACCTGCCAGGAGAGAGACAAAGAAACAGAAAGAGGGGAGGAGGAGGATGTGCGTCAGCCAGCGTCCACCAAAGCAAAAATCAAATTTTGGCAGCTCCACACAAACACAGGATGACTATAGACAGTAAGCGATCAAAAGGAACAAATATTCAGATGCCCTCACCTAATGACCTTGCTATCTTCATTGTTACTCACATACGATATATTTCATTGTTACTCACATGCCAGGCCACTTCCATTCAGATGCCCTCACCTACTGACCTTGCTATCTTCATTGTTACTCACATACTATATATTTCATTGTTACTCACATGCCAGGCTACTTCCATTCAGATGCCCTCACCGATTGACCTTGCTATCTTCATTGTTACTCACATACGATATATTTCATTGTTACTCACATGCCAGGCCACCTTATCCACAGATGCCCCCCTCACCTATTGACCTTTGCTATCTTCATTGTTAATTACAGGTATATATACTCCACTTGCTTCCTACTATCAGATCCTCTGAAGATGCCAGCCACAGATGCAGGCAAAACGTCAGGAGAGAATGCTGCCAGAACACGGCCATACAGCCCGGAAACCACACAGCACCCCAGTGATTAGAAATCGCTCAGAGCAGTTTCAGAACCAATGCTCCCCCTGTCCCGTTCAAAAGAAATTTTGACCCCTCCCCTCACACAAACAGGTTTTGAGAAGCAGAAGTCGAAAGAGCGTTGGGGAAATCTTTTACATTTCTCCCCCACTCTTCCCCGAAGGTATCTATGCTGCTCCCTTCCCTCCGTTTCATCTTCTCAATGATCTTGTGAAATAGAGAAAACTGAAGAAGAAGGGCACGGCCCTGTGTCACCCAGAGGGGGTCATGGCTAAACTGGGAATTGACCCCAACAAACAGGACAGCGATCCCTTCCACGCTACGGGGGTTAGCAGTGTGGCAACTCCCTCTCCCGCCCCTCACGATCTGGAAATCTGTGTGAAAAATCTTGGTCCTCCCTTATAAGTCTGATTTTTTAAAAAAAATTCTGTTACCTTAACTTTTAAAAAGAAATGGTGGATACTTATGGCATTAAAACAAAAAAAAATGCCTTGATATTATACAACACAAATAATTAATGCATTTCTGAGTTTCTAAACTTCTTTCAAGGCCATCAGTCCACACTTCTTCTGTGCGTCCTTCTGCGGTTTCTGCAAAACTCCCCCCCCCCCCATTCCCATTTAAATTCCTATGCTGACCCATGATATATCAAAACCGTGATGGAGAACGTCGCAATGTGGAAGAGATAACTGTACTGTGTCTCAGGGGACGATCATCCGCTTAGCATGCGACTCAACTGAGATTCCACTCTTGGAACCTCCGGTGAAGAAGAAGAAGAGTTTGGATTTATATCCCCCCCTTTCTCTCCTGCAGGAGACTCAAAGGGCTTACAATCTCCTTGCCCTTTCCCCCCCACAACAAACACCCTGTGAGGTAGGTGGGGCTGAGAGAGCTCCAAGAAGCTGTGACTAGCCCAAGGTCACCCAGCTGGTGTGTGTGAGAGTGTACAGGCTAATCTGAATTCCCCAGATAAGCCTCCACAGCTCAGGTGGCAGAGCTGGGAATCAAACCCGGTTCCTCCAGATTAGATACACGAGCTCTTAACCTCCTATGTCACTGCTGTACCCATCATAGCTGTACCCAAAAATCGGGAGCGACATTCTTTGTTACGGTGCCGGCCTCTGATGTCAATACAGCTTTTGGTGGACCAATGATCTGATTCAGGAAAAGGTGGCTTCGTGTGTACCCTCGCAGAGAATCAAATGTGAGCTCAGGGCCACGACCGCTGACCTTGCCATTGTTTCAAGAGGCAGACGTGGATGGTCTGGGGTTAGACCTGTGAGAATAGCTCTCCCCAAATCCTGGTCACCTATGGTGAGTCAGACATGCACGGAGGTAGCCAGGTACAAGAACCTGAAAAATTAGCCTCTTTGGGCTTGAAAAAAAATTACGAATGAGAAATTATGCATGCTACTCTATGCGCTTGACAAATCCACTAGACAGGTGGATTTGTCGGATGCAACAAATTTCTCACATGAAGAAGAAGAAGAGGAATTTGGATTTGCACCCCACCTTTCTCTTCTGTAAGGAGAGTCAAGGTGGCTTGCCAGCTCCTTTCCCTTCCTCTCCCCACAACAGACACCTTGTGAGGCAGGTGAGGCTGAGAAGAACTGTGACTAGCCCAAGGTCACCCAGCAGGAACATAGGGCTCCTTCCGCACATGCAGAATAATGCACTTTCAAACTGCTCTCAGTGCTCTTTGAAACTGTGCGGAATGGCAAGATCCACTTGCAAACAGTTGTGAAAGTGGTTTGAAAATGCATTATTTTGCCTGTGCGGAAGGGGCCGAGGAGCGCGGAAACACATCCAATTCACCAGATAAGCCTCTGCCACTCAGGTGGAGGAGTGGGGAATCCAAACCCGGTTCTCCAGATTAGAATCCACCTGCTCTTAACCACTACACCGCGCTGGCTCTACGTGCATTAAAGAGAAGCCGCATCTCTCATTCAAATCTCTCGGGAGAGCAATGAAGAAAAAGTACCCGAGCCCTAGAGAGGAACGATTCAACAGCAGCTTCCCAAAATGGGGCAAGATTACAAAGCAGAACGAGCCATCGTTGGCTGGACAGAGATTCAGCTAGAACATCGTCCTTCCAGTTTGCCAAACCAGCAGTCCATAATGAGCTAGGAGACCAGTTAATTGGGACAGGCAAACTTTGGAGGAACTTCCAAAAGGTTCCTCCAAAGCCGCCGCTCAGCAACAAATTGGCACAACTGCCAGATCCAGCATGTTCCAAGCGAGGGGGGCGGGAAGCAAATGAAGAGTTGCCAAGAACAGAACCTCGAAATCAGCAAAAAGCACATTATATTATCTAGGAAGGGCTCTACCACTTCACATGGGGGGGGGGGAGAGAAGATTTCACATCTGCATCAATCATCTGAAGGTAGAAAGCTAGCTCTTCAAGAGAAAACAAACCTAAAATTCCGGATACACTGGATTTCTGCCTGCAGGGGGTGTTTCGAAACATAAGGTACCCGTCAAATGGGCAATTCTGTGCGACTGCCCAAATCGTGACGTCATGTAAGCATCAAAACCAAAGCAAGTGCCCACTTTGGCTGCGCAAACAAGATCCATTCAAAATTACATGTTATGAGGATGCTAGTATGCATGCTTGCTCTGACATGAATTGTTCATGAAATAGGGTTAGTTAGCCCAGAACCTGCCAGATAGCCAGTATGTTTCCCATCAGCTTCTTACCAGCATGGGCCATCCATTGGCCATGCCTGACATGAGGGCTGATGGGAATTGTAGTTCCTGAACATCTGGAGAGCCGCAGGTTCCCTACCCCTGGGCTAGCCCAACCTCATTAGACCTCAGAGGCTAAGGTTTGTATTTGGGTGGGAGACCACCAAGGAAGTCCAGAGATGCTTAGCAGAGAAAGGCAATGGAAAACCCCAAATCCTACAGGATCGCCATAGTAAACAAAAGCAACAAATAAAAGGAAAGCGTGCATGCTTTTGAAAACTTGGTTGGATTTATTTGCTAAGCCACGGAAAAAAACTCTGCATACGTTCTGAAGCTGCGGCCCTCTTCTAAACCCCCAAGGAAAGTCACACTGCTGGGATCTCCTTGGTACAAAAACAACAACAACTCTGCACATGCCTTGGAAATGAGAGCATTCGTTCCTAATCCCCAAGTTGGTCAGGTCTCTGCACGGGCCACATGCAAACTGTCTTCTGAGATGACCGCACACAACCACAACGCTTCAAAAAAATAGATCTGGTTGTCTTTGCGCCAGTCAACTCGGCCCCCACCAAACCCATCATCTGTAAAGAAAACAACCCCCCCCCCACCCTTTTTTTTTGCCCCCAATCACCAGGAAATAATTAGGGGCAGACGTGGAGTCAGCGATCCAGGGCAACCAAGAGACAAACGTTCATTCATACGCAGTTTCAACAGCCTTCCAGCTGGTTACAAAAGCTGTTTGGGTGGAGGCCGGTTCCTCCCCTGCCCCCCCCCCTCAACTGCCTGCCCCCCCCCCCTCAACTGCCTCCCCCCCAGGGAAGTCGGCCAAGGCGACGACACCAAGCATGTCGCCCCCAGCCCAGCCGGCCTATCTGGAAATTTCACGCTCCTTTCCCCCCCACCACTCATGTTGACGCTAAGAGCTTCCCTACGCTGGAGGAGGCAGCCCCCAGTCCCAGAATGCTTTGCTTTGAGGGCATAGAAGCGTGTGGGGGGGGGGGAGGTTTGGAGGGAGGGATTATATATCAAGGGGAAGCCGGAGCTTAAGAGTTGCAAATGGGTTGCCACATGACGCCACGGAATGCAACTTCGATCCGTGGGACGACGATTTCGATTTCATCGCTCCCCCCCAGCCGCGCTTCTTTGGGATAAAAAGGGTAGTTTTGGGCATTTCGGCACCCCATCTGTAACAATCCTGAGCCAGGGCGGCCGAGAACCGATCCAAATTCTCCCCAATGCAGCACTGCGCACCTCTGGCCACGCAGGACTGATCTCCTTGCCTGGAAAAACTTTTCTCTTAAAAAGAAAACAACAACAACACTTTCGATTCTTGCTCCCCCACCCCCAACCTTCTGGGCTCTGAAGCTCAAACCACACAACCACGGCACCTAAAAGACGGTTACATAACACCGCCCGCCCGGCCTCTCTCTCCTTCCCACGCCCCTTTTTTGCCGCACTACCCTTGTGCCCACACCACAAGGAACAACAGAAGTTGCATCATGCTGAGCAGCGTGTAAAAGTTAGCCCACACTCGCACACCCAAAGAGATCGGCGTTCCCAAGCGACCGACACCAGAAGACCATAAACCCAGAAGGGTCGCCCCCCCCCCCCACAACTCCTTTCACTGCCTCCAGAGACCCGCCACAACACACCCAACACAAACACAAGAGCTTTCAATCTGGCCCCGCCAACAGCTGCAAACGCAAGGAGGACTTTTAAAGCCAGAAAGGGCTTTTGTATTGACGCATTCAAAATACTGCGGGTATGCTAGAGATTCCCACTAGGTTTAATAACTTAATAAAGACAAAGTCAACTGTGAGATTCTCTAGTGTGATTTTATACAATTCTTGATCGGGTCGAAACTGAGTTCCGGCTACTCCCGGCCGCAAAACGCCGCCGTCTCTCCCATGCAAGTTTTTTTATCTATTAACCACTTTTACTTGTTATACTTGGCACTAGTTCACTTATAATTAAAGGAGAGGGTATTCCTTGAACAGAAGGAGGAGGAGGAGTTTGGATTTATACCCCACCTTTCTCTCCTGTAAGGAGACTCAAGGTGGCCTACAAGCTCCTTTCTCCCCCCCCCCTCTCCCCACAATGAACACCTTGGGAGGCAGGTGGGGCTGAGAGTGTTCTGAATGAACTGTGACTAGCCCAAGGTCACCCAGCCAGGAATATAGGAGTGGGGAAACACATCTGGTTCACCAGATAAGCCTCTGCCACTCAGGTGGAGGAGTGGGGAATCAAACCTGGTTCTCCGGATTAGAATCCACCTGCTCTTAACCACTACGCCACGCTGGTTCCCCAGAAGGGCCATTGCAAAAGGGGTTTTTAAGGGGGGATTGTTTACAACTGTTTATAATTGACTGTATCAAGCAATTCTTGATGGGGAGGGACCATACACGAGAATCCAGAATTTTACAAACTGAGCCAACACTGGATGGGCGAACCAGAAGTTTTCCAGATGCTCAGGGAATCCATAAGTTTCGTCATACGGGCCAATTGGCCATGCTGGCAGGGGCTAATGGGAATTGTAGTTCCTGAACATCTGGAGAGCCGCAGGTTCCCTACCCCTGGCTTAAACATTTCGCTACGCATCTGGTGGTGGAAAGGACCCCTCCTGCAGGGTTTTTGAGGCAACAGACGTTCACGGGTGGTTAGCCATTGCCTGTCTCTGCTTGGCAGCCACAAACTTTCTTGATGCTTCTCCCATCGAAGTACTAACCAAAGCCGGCTCCTGCTTAGCTTCTGAGATCTGAAAGTCTGGGTCAAACAGGTCAGCCCAACTTAGTGCCAAGGAAAAAGGAAGCCAGAGATTTTGGGAGACTCCCAGGTGAGGCGTCCAAAACAAATTCTGCTGCCTCTGGAGAAAATATTAGCTGTGAAGAAGAAGAAGAAGAAGAAGAAGAAGAAGAAGGAGAAGAAGGAGGAGAAGGAGAAGGAGAAGGAGAAGAAGAAGAAGAAGGAGGAGGAGGAGGAGGAGGAGGAGGAGGAGGAGGAGGAGGAGAAGAAGAGTTTAGAAGAAGAAGAGTTTAGAAGAAGAAGAGTTTAGACGAAGAAGAGTTTAGAAGAAGAGGAAGAAGAAGAGTTTAGAAGAGTTTAGAAGAAGAGTTTAGAAGAAGAAGAAGAGTTTAGAAGAAGAGTTAACTTTAGAAGGAGGAGGAGGAGGAGTTTGGATTTATATCTCCCCTTTCTCTCCTGTAATGAGACTCAAAGGGGCTTACAACCTCCTTGCCCTTCCCCCCTCACAACAAACACCTTGTGAGGTAGGTGGGGCTGAGAGAGCTCTGAGAAGCTATGACTAGCCCAAGGTCACCCCACTGGCATGTGTGGGAGTGCACAGGCTAATCTGAATTCCCCAGATAAGCCTCCACAGCTCAGGCGGCGGAGCAGGGAATCAAACCCGGTTCCTCCAGATTAGAGTGCACCTGCTCTTAACCACTACGCCACTGCTGCTTAGGGGAGAATCACTACAGCCAAGATCCACCTACAAGTCTGGAGTGAGGGTTCTCCCATCCAGAAAGACTCGGGCCAAATCCTCACGTAGCTATGAAAGTCACAGAGCAACCTTGGGGCGGGCAGCCCGCCTCGCAGGGCTGCTGTCAGAATCAGCGACAGCTTGGCTCCCACGGAAGCCGATTCCTAAACGAAATGCCTGCTGGAGCATTGGTGGGGGGGGGGGGGGGAGTAGAGTATTTGAGACCGAAACGCCACGAACAGAAGGGTTTTCAATGAGTCATCGAAATGTGGAATTCCCTGCTGGAGGACCCAACAGCCACAGGCTTTGCAAAGGGGGGGGGGGGTAGACGGCTGTGGTGACTCAAGGGAACTTCCACGTTCAAAGGCGGGAAATATCTGAATCCCAGCGCCAGGAGGCAACATTAAGAGGACATTTTGGTCTCCCTCCTTGCTGTCGGCCCTCCAGAATAAGTGGTCAGTCACTGCGTGAGACAGGATGTTGGAATAGACCAGTGGTGGCGAACCTTTTCAAGACCGAGTGCCCAAATTGCAACCCAAAACCCACATTTATTGCAAAGTGCCAACACAGCAATTTAACCTGAATACTGAGGTTTTAGTTTAGAAAAAAGAGTTGTCTCCAAGGCGTGAGTGACTCAGGAGTAGTCAGTGGTCAGTTGCTTTGCTTTGAAGCAACCGGGCAACTCTTCCAACAGGTGAATCAGAACCCTGGGAGGGTTTACTCAGAAGCAAGCCCCATTGCCAGCAACCGAGCTTACTCCCAGGTAAAGGATCACGCTTTAGTTCTTCCCATGAAAATCAGTGGGGTTTAACAGCACTTAGTAGGGTTACCTACACTGCTTCCCCAAAACTAGGTCTTAGGTTTAATGCTAATAATCAAGCTCAGCGGCCCAGGCCAGCCTAGATGCGTATGGGAGGGGCACTCTGTGTGCGCGTGCCCACAGAGAAGGCTCTGAGTGCCACCTCTGGCACCCGTGCCATAGGTTCGCCACCACTGGAATAGACAGACCACTGGTCTGAGGCAGGAGGGTTCTTTTAATGTTCTTATATCCTGATCCATCAGCCAAACACGTTACCTGGCAATTGCAAACCTCAATATTGCCTTGCGCATACTTAATTCCAGGTATCTTGCCAGGACTCAGTCGGAGTCCCAATCCCCTGCATGCCAAGACCGCAGGCCAAGACACCCCCAAAACATTCCCCAGGATCTAGGGTGTTGTGGGTTTTCCGGGTTGCATGGCCGTGTTCCAGTAGCGTTTCGTCAGGAGAAAATGCTACTGAACACAGCCATACAACCCGGAAAACCCCACAACATCCTAGCGATGGCGAACCTTTTTGAGACCGAGTGCCCAAACCTGCAACCAAAAACCCACTTATTTATTGCAAAGTGCCAACACGGCACTTTAACCTGAATACTGAGGTTTTCGCCTAGAAAAAAATGGTTGGCTCGCAATGGGGCGCTTTACTCGGGAGTAAGCTTGCGGTAGTTGTTGGCTTTGCTTTCTTTGAAGCAACCGCGCAACTCTTTCAAACGGGTGAATCACTTAATTCCTAGGGAGGGTTTGACTTCCAGAAGCTAAAGCCCCATTGCCCGCCTAAAACCGAAGCTTACTCCCCAGGTAAAGGATAGCACTTAGTTCTTCGCGATGAAAATCAGTGCGGGCTTAACAGCTTTTTAAACAGGGTTACATATACTGCTTCCTCAAGAAACTAGGTCTTATGTTTAATGCTAATAATTCAGCCTCAGTGGCCTGTGGCCAGCTCTTAGATGTGTAGTGTGTGGTGGGGACGATTTCCCCACAATGAACTCTGTTTGTGCATGCCCACAGAGAGGGCTCTGAGTGCCACCTCTGGCACCCGTGCCATAGGTTCGCCATCACTGCCCTAGCGATTCCGGCCATGAAAGCAGTCAACAATACATTCCCAGAATCGCTAATCTCAAGTGACCAGGCTCCAAGGTTGGCTGGTCAGCAGCAACAGGTGTCACAGAAAGCTGTTGAGGGACTATTAGGGGTTGGTGGGCAGAAACGCGTAATTCTTCAGAAAACCTAGTTTAGCTCATTCCGCGACATTACGCAGAATAATGCACTTTCTCAAACTAGCTTTCAGTGCTCTTTCGGCTGTTAAAAGCGGAAGGTAAGCAAAATACACTCGCAAACAGTTGTGAAAGTGGTTTGAAAACGCATTATTTTGCGTGTGCGGAAGGGGCCTTGGACACATTCTCTGCCCCCAAATGCTACAAATATACTTCACTCTTTTGCTCCGCATAATCAGGACAGATTCCGTCTGCAGCTAACCAGGTCTGAGCCAAATCACTCCCCATTGGTGCCTTCTAGGTCAGCAGGGCCTCGAGCCCCCCCGGCAAAACCTCTAAACACTCAAGCCATAACAGCGTCTATTTAGGAGCCAGAACCGGATCGACAAGTCTGGCATAGTGCCTGGCGGGGCCGGTCCTTAATGCGCGCCTAAAACTCCCAAGTAGGACGCCGGCATCCCATAATTAGGAGATGCCATCAGAAACAGGATGCGATCATCAGACAGACGGGAAAGAGCAGACAAATCACGGGACCGTCCCTGTGGTTTTGAGTACACGGCACTCCTCTGCGGGAGGAATTAAACAGCCGGGGAGGGCCCACTACAGGGCCGGCCGCCTGTCGGGTGGAGCGGCATTCTCAGCTGAGATCTTGGAGGTGAGGCGGCATTTGTCAGGTTCTGCGTCAGCCAAGATGCTCCTCAGACTCAGTAATCCCACCTGTGAAATGGGCAGGTGGGGGCCAGCGAGAGAGGCAGGGGGCTCCAGCCGCGGCCGCTGTCCCCTGCCAAGGTAACCGGCAGCGGGGACAGCTTAACAGGGCAAAACTCAAAAGCGATTTCTTCCTCCTTCCAATCCTAGATCGTATAAGGCAGGGGTGCTCAATCTGTTTTCACTCGCGTCCCCCTTGGCAACCCATCTCCCTAAAACTGAAAAAAAAATACCCCACTAGCAAACCCACTGCCTAATCTTCCTCACGTACCCCTCCCCCAAAACTCGGGCATGCCCCCCAGGTTGGGAACCACAGGAATAGGCCAACCATTCTGATTGCAGTCCCCACAAAACGCACAGATCAGAAGGTGAATCTCTGGCCCACCAACTACTACACTGTCTCAGATTCAAGGAAATCAGATCCAAGTATGTGAAATCTCACTCCTTTACATTTACCCAATCTCCCCGATTTAATTAGATTACGCTACTTGTTGGACAACCCTGATCCTTCTCTCTGTATGATAGTGGCAGACCTTTCTTCCTCTGGAAATTACTAAGCTACCAGTAGATTTCTTCTTTTCGTCCCAACACATTACGTATGGTCCTGTATTGTATATGCTTTTAAATCTGTTTTTATTATTGTTGTACTGCTGTCTATGCCAATAAAGGCTTGCTTATTAAAAAAAAAAGATCAGAAGGTGGGGACATCTCAATGTATTATTCCGGGCCGAGTATCTCTAGCTGCTGCTAGCGATCACACAAGTCACACAAACCCAGCGCCAGCATTTGGGGAGGGGGGCGACTTTGTCTCAGGTTTTCTGCAGTTTTATGGTTCTGCATTCTTCACAGGAAAGAAAGAGGCAACCACAGAAACCCTGAAGTCCCGACCTGAACCTTATTCAACCACTGTCCTTTGGAATTTACCATACAGCTCCTTGAATGCACAAGGCCTGGACGCACGCTTAAAACACACAACTACCACCTCTGAGTTCCCTTCTTTACAACTCCCCTCCTACCTCCTAAGTGAGAGGATTCTTAGAGCTGTGGGAGTGGCGACTCTGGCACTCCAGGCCATGTTATGGGACTACAAGTTCTTAACAGTTCTCGCCAGCATGGGCCAATTGGCCAAGCTGGCAGGGGCGGATGGGAATTGTAGTCCATAACATCTGGAGTGCCAAAGGTTTGCCACCACTGACTTAGAGAGTTCTGTTCCTGCTGGTATCTGACGATCAAAAGCTCTTTTTTCAATGAGCGATCGTCAACAGGTGTCAAACTTGCAGTTCTCCAGATAAAGAGTGGCTCACAGTCTCCCATCATCTGGCAGGGGATGATGGGAACTGTAGTCCATGACGTCTGGAGGGCCGCGCGTTTGACACCTATGAGCGACGTGATTCAAAACCAGCTTGCTCGCTCATCCCCCTCTAAGGGATCCCCAGCGCGAGCATCTCAAGTCTGAACCCAATTTCACTCAGCCGCGATCCACTCCATCTGGATGGGGGCGTGGGGGAACTCTCGTACACAATCAACCTGGGTGATTCAGGCAAAGAAACAAACTTCAGCCAGAATGCAGAGTCCCAGCCTTTCTCAACATCATGCCGTAAGCGTAGTCTCCTTTGCCCTGGTAAATTTCCTTAGTCGGGCACACCCCTTTTCCCTTGAATAATTTTTCAGACGCAAAGTTTGTAAACAGTTCCAAGAGAGTCGCTGTGCTGGTCTGCGGGAGAGAAGCTACATTTGAGACCAGCAGCAAAGCCAACCAGATTTTCGGGGCACAAGATTTCAAGTAAAAGGAGTTTTGACTCTTGAAAGCTCAGTCCCACAAAAATCTTATCCATCTCCAAGATGCTACTGGACTTGAACCTGAAATCTGTCAAGTTTGCCTTCCAGCCAAAAACGTACAAAGGAACTCCTTTGTACCTGGGAAGGTGGCTTGGGAAAGCCATGCTCAAACAGACAGGTGAGCCATACTACGGTTGAAGCGTCAGATTATGACCTGGAGAATCACACTCAAACCCGGCTCCACCGTGGAAGTTTCGTTTGGCGATCTTGGGCCAGCTGCACTCTCTCAGCCTGGCCTACCTCACAGGGCTGCTGTGAGGAGGAACACAGAGGTGAGGCAAACAAAGCGAGCCCCTTTGGGCCTCTACCGGGAAGGAAGGTAGGGTATAAACAAGGCAAACAAACCAAACTGCGGGCTTCCACCACGCTGCGTAATCTTCCCAGAATCTTTGTCACAAAAGCGGAGTGCCGTCACCGAGTCTGCAGCTGTGGAGAGCTTTGAACCAGGGACTTCCCTGGTCAGATTTGATTCTCTCGTCTGCTACATTCCTGGGCCACATCCAAGAGTGCGCACCTGCTCCTTGGAAAAGGTAACGGCCACTTTCTTGCAGGTACTATGAAATATGAGGCACACTGAAGGCCCTTCCGCGCCTGTTGGCCAAGGTCTCGCCGAGGGACCCGTTCATGGGGCACAGTACATCCAAACACTAGCAAACAGTAGCAGCCAAAAATCATACCCCACATTTTCTGCCCATCACAAGGTGGCAAATATCCCCCAAAATCCTGAAGAGAGGGTAATGCAAAGTCTGGCAGATGTGGACAAAGGGAACAGATGTTCCAGAACAAATCTCTCCACCAAAATTATTTCCCTTCTGCATCATGCCGCAAATCTTGCACACCCCAAACAAACTCGCTTTGGTGTTTTATGTTAAACTTTAAAAACAGGAAGCAAAACTCACTCGCACTTCTGAAAAGGAAAGGTTAAAGCAAGAACTTCTCCCAAAGGCTTTGAATCCAAATCAACCCAAACCCCCAATCTGAAAAGACATATTCACAGAGTAAAGGACTCCCAAAGGACTTTTATTCCAAATAAAAGCAAAGACCCCCAAGGGACTTTTCTTGCAAATAATAATAAAAACAGAGGAGGATTTACCTTGAAAGATCGATGGAAGCCTTGAAGCTCGGCTGTCTTCTTTTGCACCATTTTGAGACTTTGAAAAATTCAGGGAAGGGAGGTGTTTAAAATGAAGGAGTAAAAATTTCAAAAACGGGGCCGGGGAGGGGGGGGGAGGGTTAAATAAAATAAAGCAAGAAGGGGAGGAAACTGGAGCTAATCCAGAGCTGACGCTGGAGACCCTATAAAGGGGGGGGGGGGGGGAACAGAAAGGAGAGAGATTACTTGGGCTGAAAGAGAAAACTTCAGATGCACCAAGCAGTTTGACAAATCTCAATTGCAAAATGAAGGAATTAACTTCCGGGATTCCCAGACTTCGGAAAGGAGGACAGGGCAGACAACACTGGGAGAAAGGAGATCGGGAGAAGACACAGCCCCCCTGCCCCCCGCCCCCACCTATCTACAACACTTCTGCAAAAACAGACCACCGCAGTCTGGGAAATTTGCAAAAAGAAACATGCATATATTTATATTTGTATAAACATTTGCAAAAAAGAAACACACACACATATATGAAAACATTTGTGTGTGTGTTTATATATGTGTGCATGTGTGTATTTATACACACACACCAAGGTGGGAGCACAGTGAGCGACAGATGTCCCCTGGTCTAGAAGGCACCCTCTTTAAAACAAACAAAAAAACCTTTCCCCTTTACATGAATTTGCAGTTTTCCGTCTCCCTTTCCCCACAGCCTTTATTACAAACAGAATCAGATGTTGGGGGGGGATTATCTTGATCCCTTTGTGCAGTATTGCAATGGGGGGGGGGGACGACAAAGGGGGAGGGTCACCGATTTTCTCATCCCCACATCTTTGCAGCAGAAGATCTGCAGGCGTAACATCCATTTTATTATCTCCCCCCCCCTCTCCCTAGGAGTCCCTTTAAATCTTGCAGAGACGGAAGGGGGCGTGCACTGTGAAGTCACAAACACACACAAACCACCGCAAAGCACACTTTTTGCTAAAGTGGGGGGGCTGGAGATGGAAGGGGGGGAGAAAAGGACACACACACACACCAGGACACGCAGACAACCATTTTGATAGGCCAAAGGAGAAGAAACCTGAAGTTTATTTTTATAAGTTTACAAGATTGCCCCCCCCCACCCTGCAACCTGGGGGGGTGCTGCATTGCAGAGGTCCTGTCGAAATGGGGGGGGGGCGGGCTTTATAGTCCATGCTCCAATGTTTTTAGGGGGGGGAGGAATAACAAACCTTCCCCTCTGCCTTGATGCATTCCGGATTAGGGGGCGTACGCAGCGCCCCCCCCCCCCCGGAGCGTGTTTCCTATTATTACTTGCGTATTCGGGGGGAGGGGGGATCAAAGCAAGTCACACACACGAGACGACGGAGGAAGGATCATTTCTCTCCCCCCACCCCCCCATATATAAGCAGGCAGCCTTTGCAACGCGACCAGATTGCAAACGCTTCTTTGTAGCCGAGGCGAGTTGATTTCCTTCCCCCCCCGCGCCCGACGTCCAGCGCTGGGGGGGGGGGGGGAGGCTCCCTCTACGGCCCTCCCCTCTGCATTCGTAACCCTCGACGGGGACACAAGGGGACAAGCGCGATTAAGCTTTTGCAAGAGGGAGCTGCAATCGAGGGGGGGGGCGCCTCCCGAGCTGCCCCCCCCACCCCCGTTTTGCACGGGCGACCCCTCCCCCCTTGCAAAAAATACCCCCGCCCCGTGCGGGGCCAAGTGCAAGCGCTGGCTTTTGCAAAGGCAAAGGGGTGGGGGGTGGGTGGGGAGGAGGGCGAGCGGCCGCCCCCGCGCCCGTCTTACCCTGCCCGGGCTCCGCAGTGCCGCCGCCACTGCTGATGGAAAGGCCCGGCCAGCCTGGAAGGGACGGGAAGGGAGGATCCGACGCGCCGCTTCGCCCGGCCCTTTATATTGCAGGCGCGGCCGGAGGGCGGTCCCGCTTGCATCAGCTGAGCTAGGTCCGCCTCCTCCTCCGCCTCCTCCGCCGGGAGGGCGAGAGGAGGCCGCCTGGGCATGTGCAGAGCGCCGGCGGCGGCTGCCCTGCAAGGCGCCGTTCAGCGCCGCTTCCCCGGGACGCTTCTGAGCATGCACAGAAAGGGCCTCCGTCGACTTTCAGTAGGGCGGAGGGCAAAGCTGTATTGCAATTGGGGGGGGGGGCGACAAAGGGGGAGGGTCACCGATTTTCTTATCCCCACATCTTTGCGCCAGAAGATCTGCAGGCGCACATCCATTTTATTATCTCCCTTCCCCTAGGAGTCCCTTTTGTAGCATAGTAATAACTGAGCCTTCCAGTATGATGGACTATAGATGGATTCTTATCATCCCCTGCCAGAATCCTGCTGGCAGGGGATGATGGGAACTGTAGTCCATCACATCTGGAGGGCCGCCAGTTTGACACCTGTGCTTTAAATCTTGCAGAGACGGAAGGGGACTGGCAGTGACACCCCCTTGGCGGGGACACCCCCTTCCCCAATGCAACCATGCGCGCGGGTCCCCGGCCCAAGTAAATGCGAGAAGGGTGGAAGGAAACTGAGGAATGTAGTGGGCAATAGAAGGCGCTTTTTTCTGGGCATGTGCAGAGCGCCGCTTCTTTTCCTTTCCTTTCCTTTTTCTTTTCGAATAAATTTATTCCCAACAAAAGATCACTGACGCATACATCAACAATCAAGCTGTTACACAACACGAATATCTGACAATTTAACCATCCTTACTAAATATAGATTATTACATTAATAATGTTAAAACTTTACATATCGTTGCCATGGCTCATTCCGCACATGCAGAATAAATGCACTTTCAAACTGCTTTCAGTGCTCTTTCAAGCTGTGCGGAACAGCAAAATCCACTTGCAAACAGTTGTGAAAGTGGTTTGAAAACGCATTATTTTGCGTGTGCAGAAGGGGCCGTGTTTCCCCGAAAATAAGACAGTGTCTTATATTAATTTTTGCTCCCCAAGATGCGCTATGTCTTATTTTCAGGGGATGTCTTATTTTTCTGTGTTCTGTTCGTCGGGCATGCTTCCAAACAAAAACTTGGCTACGTCTTACTTTCAGGGGGATGCTTTATATTTAGCACTTCAGCAAAACCTCTACCACGTCTTATTTTCAGGGGATGGCTTATATTCGGGGAAACAGAGTATTAATCACACAAATATTTGCAAAAAAAATCTGATTTACTATATCCACTACTATTCACTATCTATAACAATTCGTAAACCTTCCGTAATACACCAATAAGACAACTATCAGCACACAGACTAAGACAAGTTCAATGTCTCCCTTATTACACTAAATGAGTAATATTCCTCCCCCCACCCTTTGTCCCCTCCTGTAACATTGGTCATCCAGAAAATCATTTTTAGCTTTTCCTTTTCTGCATAGAAGTGACAAAGAGGATTGGCCGCTCTTGGTCTGCCAAAATAGAATGGGGGCGACAAGGTCCAGAGTGCCTCTGAGCACGTGCAGAGTACCTTCAGCTTTGCCCTCTCCTTCCTCAAGAGAAAGGCTGGGCAGGAGGGGAGGAAGAGAAGAGGATGGGCAAACGTTGACGTTCCCCCAGAAAACCGCTATGCTTCTGAGCAGGTCCAAAGAGCGCTGCTTCCCTCACCAGAGGTAGCCAACCTCCAGGGGGGGGCTGGAAATCTCCTGGGAATACAATTGATCTCCAGCCGACAGAGATCAGTTCACACAAAGATGGTTGCTTCACAGGTGTCAAACTCGCGCCCCTCCAAATATTATGGACTACAGTTCCCATCATCCCCTGCCAGCATCATGCTTGCAGGGGATGATGGGAACTGTAGTCCATAACATCTGGAGGGGCACGCGTTTGACACCTGTGCGAGATGATATGGCCTTATGCGCACTGAAGCCCCCCACCCCACCCCTCTATAAAGCCCCCCTCCTAAAGCTCCACCCACAAAATCTGTAGGCAACCCTAACCCTAACCCTAACCCTCACCCCATCCTGATTTTTAAAAACCACCGAGCAGGTGACCTTTCCTCTGTGAAGGTGATTATTAATACAGTTTTTAAGAGCATGTGCAGAGTGTCTTTTCATTATAAAATACAGGGACCCCAGGTCAGTGACCCTCTGACAACAACCTATTTTTCCCTTGCCGGAGAGGCCCTGCCGCCAGGGAGCATGTGCAGAGCGCATTTCTTTAGCGAATGGGACTGGACCCTAATTGAATTTCATAAAATCAATTCCCCTCCCCCTTTCCCCATTTAAAGTCTCCCAAATGCAGCAGGAGAGTCCTTTGGAATCCCTCGTCCTCCAGCCCTGTTTCGGTCCGTTCTTTCTAGGGGTGTTTTGGTGCAGAATTTTTTTCCGGGTGCAACTCCATCCCATTCACCCTTTCCCCTCCTGCAGCGTTCAGATGGCCTTCTATATTTATGTATGTATGTATGTATGTATGTATGTATTTATTTTATTTTATTTAATTTAATATACCGCCCCATCCCCGAAGGGCTCTGTTTGGTGTACAACATAAAATCACAAATAAAAACATCATACAAAACTCCCAGAAATATAATAAAACAACGATTATATTGTTCACACTTCTTCACACCAGAGGCATTGGGGAGGGGGGAGATGGTGCCTGGGGCAACACCTGTTCCGGGCGCCCCCCCGCCCCCACCCACGCCACATTTACCTTGCCAGCAGGAGCCTGTCACAGGTCGAGGGGTGCCCGGCGGCGGCCCAATCAGGCTGCTCCTTCATCTAGCTGACTGAAAAGGAGGCTATGCAAAAGGCATGCGTTTGTGATTCCATACTCTCACATATACATATGAATATAGTCTCATTGTAGGATTCCCAAAAGTTTCCCACAGGGGCCAACCAACACACAGAAACAGCAACATCCTCTTTTTATTTTTCCCCCACCATCATTTCTGTCCCAGAACATGGAGGCTCTATCAAGTTATCCTGGCTAATATCCCTCAACAGGCATGAATCTATCAAGCTCTTTTCTAAACGCTTCTAAGGTGGCAACCGTCATCACTTCCTGAGTTGGGGGGTCTTGACTTTCACCAGTGATTATTTCCTGTTTAACTGGGCTGAGCTAACAGCCTATCAGCGTCCTATACTCTGTTCCGCAGAAAGATGATAGTTAGGTCCATTGGAGTGCAGCAATTCAGAAAACTATGTGCATCCACGTTAGAATATAGTCCCGAACAAATATGAGAATTGGCATTTATTTGCACCGGCTGCTTTTGTCAAAAAACATTATTTTGTGCATTATTGAACGTGGTACTTTGATACAAGAGCGTTCATGTATTTTTACTTTCAACCTGCTAAATTTCAAACAGCTAAATTTGACCCCAATAGTATCTTGGGCTCATTCCGCATATGCAAAATAATGCACTTTCAAACTGCTTTCAGTGCTCTTTGAGGCTGTGCGGAATGGCAAAATCCACTTGCAAACAGTTGTGAAAGTGGTTTGAAAACGCATTATTTTGTGTGTGCGGGAGGAGCCTTGGAGACCAACAAGAGCAGGGCTAGGTAGGCACTACGATTCAGGCAGAGTATTCTACAACGAAGAAAGCCTGGTATACTTTGTTCTGTGGCAGAGAAAGAACCATTTTTTTTCTTTTATAAAAGAGAAGCCAATATCTCCCCCCACAAGTGCCCTCTGCATGTACTCTATATATCCAAACATCTGTTTGGAAATAGCATCTTTTCACAAGTAGTTCTCTGTGTGTGCTCAGGGATGCTCGGTGTCGAAGTTTTCTCTGTTAACAGACATGTCGGCCTTTTCAGAAAGGAAACGCGTTTTGTGCATGCTCAGAGGCAGTCCAGCGCCACAATTTCTGAAAACAAATAACAGCAATCCCCAATCAGGGCAATCCCGCACCAGTATTTCACAGTAGGCGCTCAAAGCTCACAGAACACAACTTTCTTAGGAAAGGGGGCGTCTTAAAGACCTGCACGAGAAATATCCTGGTGCTGTGTGAACAGTGGGATTGAAACGCCACGAAATTAAAGCAAGAGAGGCTATAACATTCCCTTGCAGAACTCAAAGGAGCGCAAGGTAACTCTAGAGGCCACGGCACAGACAATAGGTAATAATACAGTCTTTCTATTTTGTGCTATGCTGATTTAACACCCAGGGCGGAAAAGAAAACTTTTGATCTCCACTGAGCCCTGAACAAACATCTTCAAACTGGCAGACACGTACTCAGTCAGCAAATGTTAGGTCGAAGCCACCTTCTGAAATCCTTTCCTTGATGAATAGAGACTCGGGGGAGACAGTTCTCACACAGAATACAGGGACAGGGTCAGGGGTGGGATCCAGCAGGTTCTCACAGGTTCCCGAGAGTAGGTTACTAATTATTTGTGTGTGCCGAGAGGGGGTTACTAAATGGTGATTTTGCCACGTGATTTTTGCCTTAGTTACGCCCCTCCTCTCAGCAGTAGCACACAGAACTTGAAGCAGTCTAGCAGGAGGTGCGCCGGCGTGCGTGGCAGCCTGCGCCTGCGTGCATTCGTTTCCCACCCAAGGACCGGCGCACCGGCTGCGTCCTTGCCACAGCCCCGCCCAAGAATACCCCGCCCCAGAATGCCCAGCCATCACTAGCCCTTCTCTGCACACTGTTTGAATCCCACCACCATGGGAACCTGTTACTAAAATCGTTCATTGCCGTATTGTTTTATATCTTATATATTGCTACTGATGTCTGTTGTTTATAACGTTACGTTCTGTTGATTGTTGCTCATAATGCTGTTTTATAATGCTGCGTTATTGTTGCTGCTGCTTGATACTTGATTGTTGTTGCTATACTTACTGATGCTGTATTTCGTTGTATCGTGATTGCTGATGTTGTTGATAGTTGAAATATCGTTTATTGCTGTTGCTACTTGATATTATGATTATTACTGTTGTGATGTTTATCGATGCTATATTGTGTTGTTGTACACCGCCCTGAGCCTTTCGGGGTAGGGCGGTATATAAATTAAATGACCAATTACGAACTCCAAAAAAAAAGAAGTTCAAGATTGAGTGAATGGCAGCTGAAACAGCAGTTGAAATTCAGCATAAGTACAAAGGGATATTTGTATGCCAGGGCAAAAACATTCCTAATTACATGAATATGCTGATTGGATCTGAGCTGGTGGATACAGACCATGAGAAAGATCTTGGGACAGAGAGACAGTGTGGTGTAGTGGTAAGGACAGGCGGGCTCTAATCTGGCAACCAGGTTTAATTCCCTACTCTTCCACCTGAGTGACAGACTCTTACCTGGTGAGCTGTGGGCTTTTTTATGGAATCTGACTGGGTACTGTTGGAAGAAGAAGAAGAAGAAGGAGAAGAAGAAGAAGAAGAAGAAGAAGAAGAAGAAGAAGAAGAGGAGGAGGAGGAGGAGGAGGAGGAGGCGGAGGAGGCGGCGGCGGCATTTGGATTTATATCCTCCCTTTCTCTCCTGTAGGAGACTCAAAGGTAAGGTGACCAGATGGTCACCTTGTGAATGCGGGATGGAGGTAGGCCGCTGTGCGCGCGCGCACACACACACACACACGCAGCCGCAGGAGCGCACACCCACGCGTGCGGGAGGCTGCCGCACTGCCTTGCGCCCCAGAAGGCAGTGCGGCAGCCTCCCAAAAATCGCGAAAATGGAAAGAACCCACGAGACGCGGGACAAATTGTGCGAAGGCGGGACTGTCCCGCCAAAAGCGGGACCGCTGGTCAGCCTACTCAAAGGGGCTTACAACCTCCTTGCCTTTCCCCCCTCACAAAAAACACCCTGTGAGGTGGGTGGGGCTGAGAGAGCTCTGAGAAGCTGGGACTAGCCCAAGGTCACCCAGCTGGCGTGTGTGGGAGTGCACAGGCTAATCTGAATTCCACAGATAAGCCTCCACAGCTCAGGCGGCAGAGCGGGGAATCAAACCCGGTTCCTCCAGATTAGAATGCACCTGCTCTTAACCACTACGCCACTGCTGCTCCTGGAAACAGCAAGGCGACATTTCTGCCAGCACAGTTAGCTTTGGGACAGTCTTCCATTTACAGCTGGGGGGGAGGTCTGGTAAGGAGCTCCCTTAACCCTCTTCATTTGGGGGCAGTCAGGACAGGGGCTCCCAGCACCTGCCTGACCACGCAGACCCTCTCATTCCAGCAGGGTCCAAACACTGCAATTTCAGCTGTCAGCAATGCATGTATCCCTACAGCCCAACTCAGCGGGTTTGATTCCCCACTCTGCCGCTTGACTTGTGGAGGCTTATCTGGGGGATTCAGATTAGCCTGTGCACTCCCACACATGCCAGCTGGGTGACCTTGGGCTAGTCACAGTTCTTCGGAGCTCTCTCAGCCCCACCCACCTCACAGGGTGTTTGTTGTGAGGGGGAAAGGGAAAGGAGTTTGTCTTTGAGTCTCCTACAGACCCTTTGAGTCTCCTACAGGAGAGAAAGGGGGGAATATAAATCCAATTCTTCTTCTTCTCAGCAGGCCCTCTTCTGTTAGAGGAAGTTGCCCGCCACCTCTCAGCGTGAGTTGCCGCTCTGGACAGGGCATCCACTGTTTAGCGTACCTCCAAGTGTTATTCAGGAGTTCGCAAAGGCCCGCGCAGGGATTTCCCCGTTGTTCTGTAAGACGCAGGGCTGCTAACATAATAAACGTGCTGCTGCAATCGCTAGTAATATTGCACAATGTTTCCCCGCCCCCTTCCCCCCGGGGAAACTTGACACAGCCTGTTTCCCTTCCCCTGCCCCTCCACGCTACTCCAATCACGTACAAAGTCATCCCTGCACACGGTGCGTTTTGCGTGCTTGCAGGCCTGTCCTTGCAACGGCCTCGCTGTTCACATATTGAATGTTTCAAATAAGAACAGAACTCCAAATCCGATACCTAGGAGGGCACAGATGCTAGAGTCTAATTCCAAGCCATGGGGCATCTAGGAGTTGGAAAGAGTCCCCCCCCCCCCAATCCCAGTTATTATTAAACAGACAGATAGGATTTCCAAGGCATAACACTGCATGTATTGTCAAAGGCTTTCTCGGCCGGATTCAACTGGTTGTTGTGGGTTTTCCAGACGGTGTGGCTAAGAAAAGTTGAGCCAGAATTGTGTCTAATCTGGGCCATATCTGTATGTGATTTTAAAATCTGTATTTTATGTTATCGGTTTGGAAGTTCTGTCTGATTTTATTGACGCTTATGGAGACCGTTTGATTGAAACGACCGTTGGCCAAAGACAATAAACTGTACCTGTACCTACGTGTACTACTAAAATAATCAGCTGTAACAACGTTAATCACAATTAAAAGTGTCTGCTAGAATCTTTAGCAGGTGATTATTTGTTGCATCACTGAAGAAGGCAAAAGATGAACTGCGTTTGGTGTTTTGTTGGTGCAGCAGCGAAGGAGTCCAATGAACATATTTCATTGTTATTATCGTTGTTGAAGGTGATTTTTAGTTTGTGATCGAGGCATCAATGCATGTGGCCACGTACCAGCTGGTGTGATTCCTTCTTAGCTCTCTCCTCTAAGGTCGATTCCGCACTTGGGTTATCGACCTAAGTTCAAGCTGCGTCCGACCTAAGTGCTCCGCACAGCCACTGGGATCGATGTGGTTTTGTACCAGCTTCGCCCTGTGTAACGGTCAAATTTCCGACTCCAGTTGGGAACTACTACTTTTTCAGGGAACCACGCTCGAACTCAGCTCGATTCCAGTAAGGTGCGGAATCTCTGGTGCCAGGAGTCCCCTATTCAGCCAATCACAGCTGAGTGTTTCGGGCATGCGTACAGCTGGCCAATCAAAAACGCCACCCTCGTCCCTCCATTCCTGTGGCAGTTTTTTTATAACCTGTGTGGGGATAGACGGAACATGGCCGTAGAACAGTAGCCAATCGGAACGGAGCGGCGAAGAGGCCCAGGATGGTTCCGCCCTCCGAGCTGGGATCAAGCTGGTTGCAGTGGGGAACAACAATGGCTTCAACCTAGGTCAGTACCCTTCCCAGGGAACTGCGTCGAACCTATTTTACTCATGTGCGGAATTGCCCTAAGATTGGAAGCACTATCGTTTGTTGCCCAGGCATTTTCAAGCATCCCTCTGAAAACATGAGGACTAGAAACTTGCCTCATCTCTCAACAATGAAAATCCTAGTCCTTGCGTTCCTTTTCTGAGGTATTCTCCCAGTTTCCTGACATTTTTTCCCCATCCTGTTTTCGCACACAAATAATATGTAAGCATCAGACCTCCCCAGTTGGAAAGGGGCCTGTCCCCCTACAAGTCGACATCCTGAGTGTACTTCTTGAGCACAGGCAGGTATCCAACAGGGGCTCTTACACCGATCCATGTGGCAGCCTTTTCCTCTGCTGCCCACCCTATCTGCACAAGGAGCCACAGAACAACGAAGGTGTGCCGGGCGAAAGGAGACCAGACTCATGTTTTATCTGTACACCGCCCTGAGCCCTTCGGGGATAGGGCGGTATACTAAATTTAATTAACAACAACAACAACAACAACAACAACAACAACAACAACAACAACAACAACAACAACAACAATAATAATAATAATAATAATAATAATAATAATAATAATAATAATAATAATAATAATAATAATAATAAATGCAACAACAGACCACGCGGACTCTTTCCAACTATCCAAAACCGGAAGGAGTCTGAAATTGTGACCTGCCCTCGGCAAAAGTCGCCGGCATGATGACCAGACCAGAGTGACTGATTCATACAGCGATATGGCAGGCAGCCTCCTCGAGCCAACCTTATGAACGAGCCATTACAGGTGTCCCTCGAGATGCTGAGCTGGCGATAAAGTAGGTCACCCGGCCCAGGGCTTTCCAGCTTTAGGTGTGGCACTGCGACTCTCAGAGAACTTTGACGGCTGTCTTAATAACCCCGTCGCCGCAAGGATGAGCTACATAATCCTGGTGCCATCTCTGAATGCGTGCACACGCATGCTTCCTTGCCCTCTGAACCATCACTGTGCTATGATTTCTTCTTTCATTGTTCTTCTAAGTCGCTCTGGTGCCCCGTGGTGGATGAACTAAGCCTCCATGTTCCAAGGCAGTCTATCTTTGAGGAGCCAGTGCTAACAGAGGGAGCTGCGGCATTCGTGGGCCCCATTTGTAGGACTCCTGGATGTTTGTGTGTGTGTGTGTGTGTGTGTGTGTGTGTACAATGCTTATAGCATCAGACTGGAGGGACCCAGGAGTAAACCCCCAAGCAGCAATGAAATTCAATGGCTGGTCCGGAGTCAGTCATGTGCACTCTCTGTCTTTCTCTAACCTACCTCACAGGGCTGTTGGGCTGATGCAATAGGAGGGAGACGAGCACACCCATCTGAGCCTTGTGGAGGAAGGGCAGGATAAAAATATAACCAATAAACTTTTCTCATGTGCTACATGGATCAAGAAACAGAAACGATACAGATGAAAGAATGGATCTATGTAGGATGGAACAGGTTCTGTTCTCAGTGGGGGTGTGGAGGGGTGATCAGGAGAAGACCCCGATGGCTCCCCTCTGCTGCCCAAACTTTTATTTGTGAACAGTTAAAGCAAGCATAGTGTGGAGGTTAAGAGAGCGGTTAGGAGTGATGGACTCTAATCTGAAAAAGTGAATTTCGTTCCTCACTCCTGCACATGAAGCCTGCTGGGGTGACCCTGGGCTAGTCACTGTTCTCTCCAAACTCTCCCACCTAGCTCACAAGGTATCTGTTGAGGGAAGCGGAAGGTGGTTCTAAGCCACTTTGAGACTCCTTAAAAGTAGAGAAAGCGGGGTATAAAAACCAATCCTTCTTCCAATAGGCAATTACCAGATATACCCCCTCCCTGTCTGGGAAGTGACCTTCCCAGATCGGGAGGGGGTGCGACGCCTCTCTGTACGCAGAGAAATTTTTTTCCATTTGCAATTCTGCATTTGCACACACTATACCCTACACACACACACACACACCATCCCTACACACCTCCAGATGTGTTGCTAGAATTACACGTGACCTGGACAGGGATTCGAACAGAGGTGGGATCCAGCAGGTTCTCACCAGTTCCCGAGAGTGGGTGACTAATGATTTGCGTGTGCCGAGAGGGGGTTGCTAATTGGGTCCGCTTTTCCGTTAGAAATTCCATTAGGTCCAAAAATCATCAAGTCCTGTTGTTTCCTATGTGGCTGGTTAGCGAAGGTAGACAACGGGATCATTCTCCCTGTTGGGCTGTTTTAAAAACACGTTTTAGAAATAGGGTAAAGTTCCTTGTTTAAGGAAAGTATCCTCCTTTTGATTTCTAGAAACAAAATTAAGTATTGGAAAGTATGAAGTATTTGACAGGCAGTCAATTAGAGGAGAAGTAATTGTTTCTGTTGGCAGTAGACGATGGGACTTGCTGTAATGAGTTTAAATTATGGACAGAAAGATACCAGCTGGAAATTAGGAACTTTTTTTTTACAGTAAGAGTTTTTTACAGTAACAGAGAAATTATCAATGCCCCGCCCCCGGAATGCCCGGCCACGCCCCCGTTGTGCCCCGCCACTGGCGCTACGCCACTGTTTGAATCCCACCACCATGGGAACCTGTTGCTAAAATTTTTCGATTCCACCACTGGATTTGAACCCCAAACCAGACATTCCCCATTCCCTCCTCTGCAGGAAACCTGAGCATCAGCTCACTGCCAGGGATCAGATGGGCCTTGGACTCTGCAAACACAGGGTGGTGTGTTTTGGAAGGTGGAGCGAGTTATCAGCACCAAACAGCCACGGCCCCTCCCAGAGCGGCTGCCAAGAATTACCTCACAGCGAGGTTACCACGAGGCATGCGTGGCCCATAATAAACGGCCTGCCAGGTTGCAGTGCGTCAGCGTGGCAGGAAAAGCAGGGGACACGCAGGAGAATTAGGAAACACGCAGCCTCGCTTGGGACAGCTCCTGCGTCGTTCTCCACTGTCCCAGCAAAACAGACCCTGCGGGGTTTCTGCATTTCATTCCAACTGTGCCCAGCGTGGAAAGGATAGCTCCGTCGGGTCTGTGTCTACCAGATGTCCGTTCTGAGGTGTCGTGCCACCATTAACTCTTGTGGCAGTGAATTCCTCAGGCTCATTCCTTTCTTTGGCCTGCCTTGAGCCCAGTGCCCATTGGGTGGCCGCCCAAAACAAAACGAGCACTCTGGGAATTAGACGACTACAGCAGAGAGGGATAAAAAGTTACTCAGCATGGAAAAATTTGGTTTCTTAATCACCCCACAACACAAGAATGTGGGGGGACCCGATTAAGTTTAGCCCGACTGGATGAAACCGAAGCCTATCTCATCCTGTTTCTTGAACTGCCTTGCAAACAGGGCATCTCCTCATAGCAGTGAATAGTCAGAGGTACGCTGCCTCTGAATGTGGAGGTTCTATGTAGCCATCAGGATTTATAGCCAATTGCTAGTCCTCCTGTCCTCTTCACATTTGCCCAACCCGCTGTTCATTGCTGCACCTTGTGGCGGTGAGTTCCACGGGCTCATTGCAGAGCATAAAAAAACCCCATTTCCTTCAGTCTGTTTGGGGCACCTCCTTTAAATTCCAGCCGTGTGGGAGAGGAAGAATGTCTTTCTGCTTAAGCAGTGGAGTAGGAGCAGTTCTGATTCCCAGCTCTGCCGCTTGAGCTGTGGAGGCTTCTCTGGGGAATTCAGATTAGCCTGTGCACTCCCACACACGCCAGCTGGGTGACCTTGGGCTAGTCACAGTTCTTCGGAGCTCTCTCAGCCCCACCTACCTCACAGGGTGTTTGTTGTGAGGGGGGAAGGGCAAGGAGATTGTCAGCCCCTTTGAGTCTCCTGCAGGAGAGAAAGGGGGGATATAAATCCAAACTCTTCTTCTTCTTCTTAAACACTGCCCTCTTAGGGTTGCCAGCTTACCTTCTGAGGACAAGCTCTTGTGCCATTAACAACTGCAGGGCTCATTCCACACATGCAGAATAATGCACTTTCAAACTGCTTTCAGTGCTCTTTGAAGCTGTGCGGAATAGCAAAATCCACTTGCAAACAGTTGTGAAAGTGGTTTGAAAATGCGTTATTTGGCGTGTGCGGAAGGGGCCGAGGAGAGAAAGATTTATTAGGGGAACATTTCTTAGCAGAACATTTTTCCCAGCATGGAAATTAAAAAAGGAGAGGAGGTTTTGTTGCTTAGATCCTGTCCTTCTGCAGTTTTAGACACAATAGTCCCAGCTGGGGAAGGAAGTCTTTATGCTGTCTACTTCTTACAGGGCAGTCAGGCACCGGTTAACGCCGGTTCAAAGATCAGAGCCACACTGCCAAGTCGCTGCCTTTAACTTTTGACCGGCCTACTCCGGGGTGAAGGAGTCCAGAGGGAGGGATCCGCCAAGTCATCTTTGCGAGCGAACAGCCGCGCCAAAGAGCTGACAGCTCTCTCTGATTGGCTCCCTCCCCTTCCTGGCCCACAGACGCTCCCGCTGCCATGCAGCAAAACATGTTTTTGTAAAGAAACCAGTACACACAACCCCGCCCGGAGGGATGCGTTTCTGAGAAAGTCAGGGGCCAAGATGGGTTTGACTTTCTCTCTGAGACAGCCTCGGGAAGGCAGCTTGGAACAGCACGCCCTTTTTCACTTGCTGCAGAATTATTCCCAAACTGGGAGACCATAAGAGCATGACACCGTTAAATAAAGACAGGCTTCTGCGAACCTAAGCGGTTCCATTGGAAAGGAGACCCCGTGAATGCCTGCCAGACCTCTGCATGAGTCAGTGCTCGGACTGAGTCTTCTCCACTGAAGGACAGGGATGCTTTATTGCTATCCCCCTGCGAGTGTGATTAAGTAAGCAAATTGCTCCCACGGCAGAATGACGCTCTTTCAAACGGGGCTGCCCGATGCATCTCTGGATGATTCATTGTACTCGCTTCCTCTCATTCCAGCGGGCTTCTGGTCAGAGCTTTTGTAATGCTTAAATTACAGATGCAGTTCCATAGCGTAAACCAATCCCTCCTACTGTAAGGAGACAACAGGGTGATTCTCTCAGATGAGGCTGCCTGCTGCCTCTCTGCCTGATCTTGGTCTGTCTCCTTCCACCTGCTGCAAGAATGAGAAATCTTGCCTTTTCTTGGCATCAGATGAGACAGTGTATCTGCAGGAAGCATAGATCGCTTAATTCCAGGGGAGGCTGCCTGTTGGAACTCTGCACGAATCACTTGACAGAGCCATCATGTCAACACGCAGAAACTCAGGGGGAGGAGATCCCTCCACCCTGTGCATGCACCTTGCCAGTTCGTGTAAGTGTAAAGGCAAGTTCCAGGTATTGGTGGGTGAGGTCTATCAGAAGGCCCCCAGGGGAACTGAATCTGTGTAGTCCTAGAGATGAGCGATAATTCCGGGGCATCCCCAGGTCCCACCAAGGGCGAATTCCCACTGGCGATTAATCCTGGGATAGTCACCCGAAATATCCAGGTTTCCTTGCGATCTCCCCACTGCCAAACCACGGAACACAGATCAGTCCCGTTTCTGGTACTTCCCCACCCCCACTTATCATAGGATTTTCCCGGACCTGCTTGTATATCCACCTTTTTGAAAAAACGCTCCAATGGGAGCTAATAGGAGATGGGGGCTACACATTTGAGGGCCCATAACTTTGGCCCCCATGAACCAAACTTCACCAAACCTGGGTGATATCATCAGGAGAGTCTCCTACTGATACCGCCCAGGTTTGGTGAAGTTTGGTCCAGGGGGTCCAAAGCTATGGACTCCGAAAGGGAGTTCCCCCATCCCCCATTGTTTCCAATGGGAGCTAATAGGAGATGGGGGCTACACATTTGAGGGTCCATAACTTTGGCCCCCGTGAACCAAACTTCACCAAACCTGGGTGGTATCCTCATCAGAGTCTCCTAAAGATACTCTGAAACGTTGGTGCTGCTAGCTTAACAATTGCACCCCTGACAGCAGGCACCCCCCTAAGGGGCAGGCCTAGACGTCTTCACTGGAAACATGCTGCAGTGAGGATGTTGGAACCTGGACAAAAAGGCGCTGATTCTTTTGAAACTTGGTTGTATCTAGATTACATGTTCAGTGCGAATTCGGCCCTAGAGTCTGACCTCCCTTCTCACCATTCATGCCCCTGGGGGAAGAACCGATTTCACACACTGTGCACAGGTAAGCTCAGCCTTAAGGGAGAAGGACAAAAACCACACACGCACACACACACGCACACACGCACACACACACCACCGCTACTGCGGAGGCCGCAAATATGTTTGCTTGCTGCCTGAGTCACGAGGTGGAGAGGTGAAACAATGGGAGGCTCGATCCCTAAGTGATTGCCCCTGCTGGAAAGGTGAGTTTGATGCAAAGTTTACAAGTCCTTGACTGAATCGCCTGCCCCCCCCCCTCTCCCTTCCCCACACACACAGCAACAGGAATGAGAAATGCAGTCTCCAGTCCTCCTAACCCAGAGGAAACAGTCACAAAGCAGACGGGCAGCTAGATAGACAAGCAGCCAGATCAGACGGACAACCGTCTGCCTGTTCCCTGCCCCAGTTCTGCAGATAGATATTTCAAACCCGTGCATGACATTTATTTCTAGCTAGTGTCATTCCCTCTAGTATTGCGCTTTTAAAGTACCCAGCTTGCCGGGAGTCAAGTGTAAGAGACTAGGGAAGGCGACGGCAAACCACCCCATAAAGACAGTCTGCCCAGTACACAGAGGTGGGATCCAGCAGGTTCTCACCAGTTCCTGAGAGTGGGTTACTGGTATTTGTGTGTGCGAGGGGTTACTAAGTGGGTCCGCTCTTCCATCTCCGCCCTTGCCTCCCGAGAATATCCTGCCTTCCCGAGGCGTTAGAAGGTTCCATATAGCAATGGCGACTAATAATGTAACTCCCTGGACTGGGTTAATCCCTTCCAGGTACTGCAATTCGTTGATTCTCAGCCTTTCGTACCTTTTATCTCACCAGTCTCTGTCAAAGAACCTGTGTGTTTCACCACTGCTGTGTTCAGATTTGTGAGTTGGGGCATTTTCTATAATGGGATGATGATTTAGAAATAACCTGGTGCAAAAAAAAATTGGGGGGTCGTGGTGGGGTGGCTGCCCATTGCTGGGGGGGGGGCATCCAACTCAGGTTTTGCCCAGGGCTCAGGTTTGCCTAGGCACGCCTCTGCCCCCTTTGCTGAAGGGGGGCTGGTGAGGGAACCTGTTACTAAAATGTTTGGATCCCACCACTGCCAGTACATGTTGTGACAGATCAGTGAAGACTCATTGCTTACACAGGGCTTACATTAGCAAGCCTTTATTGGCATAGACAGCAGTACAACAATAATAAAAAGCGGATTAAAAAGCATATACAATACAGGAAATAAATATTAGGTCGAAGGAAATCTACTGGCGCTTAGTAATTTCCAGGAGAAAGTCTGCCACTATCATACAGAGAGAAGGATCAGGGTTGTCCAACAAGTAGTGTAATCTAATCAAATCGGGGAGACCGGGGAAATGTAAAGGAGTAAGATTCTCATACTTGGATCTGATTTCCTTGAATCTGAGACAGTGTCGTAATTGGTGGGCCAGAGATTCAACTGAGCCATCGTTACACGGGCACAATCTTTTAGCCTTTTCTTGCTTATTAAATCCGCCATGTAACAAGGCAGAAGGCATAACATTCAACCTGGCGAGCATTATGGCTCTCCTTTGAGCAGGGTTTATTAAGCAATACAGGTAGTGTGCCAAGTGGCCCCGTTCAAATGGGAGAGAAAAATACAGGGGGGAGCACTTTTTCTTGGCTGCGGTGATTAGGGTAGAGAACTCTCTATCCAATAGTTGACCTTTTAATTTCCTATAAGCTTCTGAATAGGACAAAGGGCAAAGTGAATCCACTGACAGTCCAATAGAGGCCATTTTTTCTTCAGTTATGGAAATCGCCTTTACTTTTAAAGCACTGTCAATGCGTAGCTGACTTATGGCAACCTGGTAGAGTTTTCGGCAAGAGACTAACAGAGCACTGCCCGCCTCGCTGTAGCACCCCTGGACTTCCTTGCCGGTCTCTCGTCCAAGTACTAACCAGGATCGACCCTGCTTCGTTTTGGGGATCTGGTTAGATCAGGCTAGCCTGGGCTATCGGAGTCAAGGTCTCTCTTTTATGATCGCTTAGTGAGGCATGTTCGACAGGCCCCATCTTCAAACGGAAGAGACAGGGTAATGCAGAGAAAGGCAATGGCCAACCGTCTCTTTGTCCGTCTCTTGCCTTGAAAACTCTAGGGCAGGGGTGGCCAACCTATGGCACTCCAGATGTTCGTTGACTACAATTCCCATCAGCCCCTGCCAGCATGGCCAATTGTAGTCCATGAACATCTGGAGTGCCATAGGTTGGCCACCCCTGCTCTCGTGCATAGGTGTCAAACTCGCGGCCCTCCAGATGTTATGGACTACAGTTCCCATCATTCCCTGCCAGTATGATGGGAACTGTAGTCCATAACATCTGGAGGGCCACGAGTTTGACATCTGTGCTCTAGAGCAGCAGTGGTGTAGTGGCTAAGAGCAGGTGCACTCTGATCTGGAGGAACCGGGTTTGATTCCCAGCTCTGCCACTTGAGTTGTAGAGGCTTATCTGGGGAATTCAGATTAGCCTGTGCACTCCCACACACGCCAGTTGGGTGACCTTGGGCTAGTCACAGCTTTTCGGAGCTCTCTCAGCCCCACCCACCTCACAGGGTGCTTGTTGTGAGGGGGGAAGGGCAAGGAGATTGTAAGCCCCTTTGAGTCTCCTGCAGGAGAGAAAGGGGAGATATAAATTCAAACTCCTCCTCCTCCTCCTCTTCTTCTTCTTCTTCTTCTCTAGTGGGTCACTATATAGGTTGTCTGGGACTTGACAGCACTCTCCACTAGACATCTATCCAGCACACCTCATTTTTCCGAACCAGTAAGAAGTCTTGGCCCTCACCTCATGACCCATTTAGAAGAAGGAAGAAGAAGAGTTGGATTTATATCACCCTGTTCTCTCTTGTAAGGAGACTCAAAGGGGATTACAAACGCCTTTCCCTCCTCCACCACCACCCTCCCCCACAACAAATACCCTGTGAAGTAGATGGGACTGAGAGAGCTCAGAAGAACTGTGACTAGCCCAAGGTCACCCAGCTGGCACGTGTTAGGAGTGCACAAGCTAATCTGGTTCACCAGATAAGCCTCCACAGCTCAAGCGGCAGAGCGGGGAATCAAACCTGGTTCACCAGATTAGAGTGCACCTGCTCTTAACCACTACACCATGTTTGCTGGCTCTCAGTCCAGAGCCCACATATCTGGTGAGAGCCAGAGTGGTGGAGTGGTTAAAAGCAGGTAGACTGTAATCTGGAGAACTTAGTTTGATTCCCCGCTCCTCCACATGAGTGGCAGACTCAAATTTGGAGAACCGGGTTTGAGTCTCCACTCCTCCATGTGAGCAGCAGACTTACCTGGTGAAGCAGGCTTGTTTCCCCCTGCTCCTATACATGAAGCCTGCTGACTGACCTTGAGCTAGTCGCAGTTCTCTCAGAACTCTCTCAACCCCACCTGCTTCACAAGGTGTCGCTGTGAGGAGAGGAAGGGAAAGGAGTTTGTAAGCCACCTTGAGTCTCCTTACAGGAGAGAAAGAGGGGGGGATATAAATCCAAACTCTTCTGTCTGTACCCGGTGGCACTTAGGATTGTCAGCTGCTGACAAGCAAATACCTGGAGATTTGGGAGAGCAACGTGTGTAGGACTGGGTTTGGAAAGGGGATGGACTCCCAAGGGATATAATGCCATAGAGCAGGGGTGGCCAACCTATGGCACCCCAGATGTTCATGGACTACAATTCCCATCAGCATTGGGCCATGCTGGCAGGGGCTGATGGGAATTGTAGTCCATGAACATCTGGAGTTGGCCACCCCTGCCAGAGAGCACCCCCTCTGAAACGGCCCCTTTCTCAAGTGGAACTGGTGTCTGCCACCTGGAGATTGGTTATCATTCCCAAAAGATCTCCAGCCCCCACCTGGAGGTTGGCAAGCCTGCTTAACCTACAAACGTTCTCCTCCTGTGGGATGTTTTTATACTTTTTTTAAAAAAAGAAGCTTTTCTGCCAAGGTGAACTTCCTCAAATGCTCGGCATCCCAACCACGCTCGGTAACCTCCGTGTCTGGCAGAGAGAACTTTTGGAATTGGCTTTTTGAAGCATAAGCATTTATTGTCATTGTGCACGCACAACGAAAATTTACAGCAGCATTCCTCGATGCACACAATTTCAGACTCATACCCCATCCTCACTTTCCCCTTCCTCCACCCATCCCTACACAGCCCCAAACACATCAACATGAAGCCCCGGAGTTCAGCATCGCCACAGCTCTAGAGTAGAAGCTGTCTCTAAGCCTCTTTGTCCTAGTTTTGATAGACCTGTATCGTCTGCCGGATGGTAACAGTTCAAAAAGAGAGTGTGCTGGATGAGACAGATCTCTCAGAATATTTTGAGGAGAAGAAGAAGAAGAAGAAGAAGAAGAAGAAGAAGAAGAAGAAGAATCCCCCCCCCCACCCCCCCCCCCCCCCACCCCCCCCCCCCCCCACCCCCCCCCCCCCCCACCCCCCCCCCCCCCCACCCCCCCCCCCCCCCACCCCCCCCCCCCCCCACCCCCCCCCCCCCCCACCCCCCCCCCCCCCCACCCCCCCCCCCCCCCACCCCCCCCCCCCCCCACCCCCCCCCCCCCCCACCCCCCCCCCCCCCCACCCCCCCCCCCCCCCACCCCCCCCCCCCCCCACCCCCCCCCCCCCCCACCCCCCCCCCCCCCCACCCCCCCCCCCCCCCACCCCCCCCCCCCCCCACCCCCCCCCCCCCCCACCCCCCCCCCCCCCCACCCCCCCCCCCCCCCACCCCCCCCCCCCCCCACCCCCCCCCCCCCCCACCCCCCCCCCCCCCCACCCCCCCCCCCCCCCACCCCCCCCCCCCCCCACCCCCCCCCCCCCCCACCCCCCCCCCCCCCCACCCCCCCCCCCCCCCACCCCCCCCCCCCCCCACCCCCCCCCCCCCCCACCCCCCCCCCCCCCCACCCCCCCCCCCCCCCACCCCCCCCCCCCCCCACCCCCCCCCCCCCCCACCCCCCCCCCCCCCCACCCCCCCCCCCCCCCACCCCCCCCCCCCCCCACCCCCCCCCCCCCCCACCCCCCCCCCCCCCCACCCCCCCCCCCCCCCACCCCCCCCCCCCCCCACCCCCCCCCCCCCCCACCCCCCCCCCCCCCCACCCCCCCCCCCCCCCACCCCCCCCCCCCCCCACCCCCCCCCCCCCCCACCCCCCCCCCCCCCCACCCCCCCCCCCCCCCACCCCCCCCCCCCCCCACCCCCCCCCCCCCCCACCCCCCCCCCCCCCCACCCCCCCCCCCCCCCACCCCCCCCCCCCCCCACCCCCCCCCCCCCCCACCCCCCCCCCCCCCCACCCCCCCCCCCCCCCACCCCCCCCCCCCCCCACCCCCCCCCCCCCCCACCCCCCCCCCCCCCCACCCCCCCCCCCCCCCACCCCCCCCCCCCCCCACCCCCCCCCCCCCCCACCCCCCCCCCCCCCCACCCCCCCCCCCCCCCACCCCCCCCCCCCCCCACCCCCCCCCCCCCCCACCCCCCCCCCCCCCCACCCCCCCCCCCCCCCACCCCCCCCCCCCCCCACCCCCCCCCCCCCCCACCCCCCCCCCCCCCCACCCCCCCCCCCCCCCACCCCCCCCCCCCCCCACCCCCCCCCCCCCCCACCCCCCCCCCCCCCCACCCCCCCCCCCCCCCACCCCCCCCCCCCCCCACCCCCCCCCCCCCCCACCCCCCCCCCCCCCCACCCCCCCCCCCCCCCACCCCCCCCCCCCCCCACCCCCCCCCCCCCCCACCCCCCCCCCCCCCCACCCCCCCCCCCCCCCACCCCCCCCCCCCCCCACCCCCCCCCCCCCCCACCCCCCCCCCCCCCCACCCCCCCCCCCCCCCACCCCCCCCCCCCCCCACCCCCCCCCCCCCCCACCCCCCCCCCCCCCCACCCCCCCCCCCCCCCACCCCCCCCCCCCCCCACCCCCCCCCCCCCCCACCCCCCCCCCCCCCCACCCCCCCCCCCCCCCACCCCCCCCCCCCCCCACCCCCCCCCCCCCCCACCCCCCCCCCCCCCCACCCCCCCCCCCCCCCACCCCCCCCCCCCCCCACCCCCCCCCCCCCCCACCCCCCCCCCCCCCCACCCCCCCCCCCCCCCACCCCCCCCCCCCCCCACCCCCCCCCCCCCCCACCCCCCCCCCCCCCCACCCCCCCCCCCCCCCACCCCCCCCCCCCCCCACCCCCCCCCCCCCCCACCCCCCCCCCCCCCCACCCCCCCCCCCCCCCACCCCCCCCCCCCCCCACCCCCCCCCCCCCCCACCCCCCCCCCCCCCCACCCCCCCCCCCCCCCACCCCCCCCCCCCCCCACCCCCCCCCCCCCCCACCCCCCCCCCCCCCCACCCCCCCCCCCCCCCACCCCCCCCCCCCCCCACCCCCCCCCCCCCCCACCCCCCCCCCCCCCCACCCCCCCCCCCCCCCACCCCCCCCCCCCCCCACCCCCCCCCCCCCCCACCCCCCCCCCCCCCCACCCCCCCCCCCCCCCACCCCCCCCCCCCCCCACCCCCCCCCCCCCCCACCCCCCCCCCCCCCCACCCCCCCCCCCCCCCACCCCCCCCCCCCCCCACCCCCCCCCCCCCCCACCCCCCCCCCCCCCCACCCCCCCCCCCCCCCACCCCCCCCCCCCCCCACCCCCCCCCCCCCCCACCCCCCCCCCCCCCCACCCCCCCCCCCCCCCACCCCCCCCCCCCCCCACCCCCCCCCCCCCCCACCCCCCCCCCCCCCCACCCCCCCCCCCCCCCACCCCCCCCCCCCCCCACCCCCCCCCCCCCCCACCCCCCCCCCCCCCCACCCCCCCCCCCCCCCACCCCCCCCCCCCCCCACCCCCCCCCCCCCCCACCCCCCCCCCCCCCCACCCCCCCCCCCCCCCACCCCCCCCCCCCCCCACCCCCCCCCCCCCCCACCCCCCCCCCCCCCCACCCCCCCCCCCCCCCACCCCCCCCCCCCCCCACCCCCCCCCCCCCCCACCCCCCCCCCCCCCCACCCCCCCCCCCCCCCACCCCCCCCCCCCCCCACCCCCCCCCCCCCCCACCCCCCCCCCCCCCCACCCCCCCCCCCCCCCACCCCCCCCCCCCCCCACCCCCCCCCCCCCCCACCCCCCCCCCCCCCCACCCCCCCCCCCCCCCACCCCCCCCCCCCCCCACCCCCCCCCCCCCCCACCCCCCCCCCCCCCCACCCCCCCCCCCCCCCACCCCCCCCCCCCCCCACCCCCCCCCCCCCCCACCCCCCCCCCCCCCCACCCCCCCCCCCCCCCACCCCCCCCCCCCCCCACCCCCCCCCCCCCCCACCCCCCCCCCCCCCCACCCCCCCCCCCCCCCACCCCCCCCCCCCCCCACCCCCCCCCCCCCCCACCCCCCCCCCCCCCCACCCCCCCCCCCCCCCACCCCCCCCCCCCCCCACCCCCCCCCCCCCCCACCCCCCCCCCCCCCCACCCCCCCCCCCCCCCACCCCCCCCCCCCCCCACCCCCCCCCCCCCCCACCCCCCCCCCCCCCCACCCCCCCCCCCCCCCACCCCCCCCCCCCCCCACCCCCCCCCCCCCCCACCCCCCCCCCCCCCCACCCCCCCCCCCCCCCACCCCCCCCCCCCCCCACCCCCCCCCCCCCCCACCCCCCCCCCCCCCCACCCCCCCCCCCCCCCACCCCCCCCCCCCCCCACCCCCCCCCCCCCCCACCCCCCCCCCCCCCCACCCCCCCCCCCCCCCACCCCCCCCCCCCCCCACCCCCCCCCCCCCCCACCCCCCCCCCCCCCCACCCCCCCCCCCCCCCACCCCCCCCCCCCCCCACCCCCCCCCCCCCCCACCCCCCCCCCCCCCCACCCCCCCCCCCCCCCACCCCCCCCCCCCCCCACCCCCCCCCCCCCCCACCCCCCCCCCCCCCCACCCCCCCCCCCCCCCACCCCCCCCCCCCCCCACCCCCCCCCCCCCCCACCCCCCCCCCCCCCCACCCCCCCCCCCCCCCACCCCCCCCCCCCCCCACCCCCCCCCCCCCCCACCCCCCCCCCCCCCCACCCCCCCCCCCCCCCACCCCCCCCCCCCCCCACCCCCCCCCCCCCCCACCCCCCCCCCCCCCCACCCCCCCCCCCCCCCACCCCCCCCCCCCCCCACCCCCCCCCCCCCCCACCCCCCCCCCCCCCCACCCCCCCCCCCCCCCACCCCCCCCCCCCCCCACCCCCCCCCCCCCCCACCCCCCCCCCCCCCCACCCCCCCCCCCCCCCACCCCCCCCCCCCCCCACCCCCCCCCCCCCCCACCCCCCCCCCCCCCCACCCCCCCCCCCCCCCACCCCCCCCCCCCCCCACCCCCCCCCCCCCCCACCCCCCCCCCCCCCCACCCCCCCCCCCCCCCACCCCCCCCCCCCCCCACCCCCCCCCCCCCCCACCCCCCCCCCCCCCCACCCCCCCCCCCCCCCACCCCCCCCCCCCCCCACCCCCCCCCCCCCCCACCCCCCCCCCCCCCCACCCCCCCCCCCCCCCACCCCCCCCCCCCCCCACCCCCCCCCCCCCCCACCCCCCCCCCCCCCCACCCCCCCCCCCCCCCACCCCCCCCCCCCCCCACCCCCCCCCCCCCCCACCCCCCCCCCCCCCCACCCCCCCCCCCCCCCACCCCCCCCCCCCCCCACCCCCCCCCCCCCCCACCCCCCCCCCCCCCCACCCCCCCCCCCCCCCACCCCCCCCCCCCCCCACCCCCCCCCCCCCCCACCCCCCCCCCCCCCCACCCCCCCCCCCCCCCACCCCCCCCCCCCCCCACCCCCCCCCCCCCCCACCCCCCCCCCCCCCCACCCCCCCCCCCCCCCACCCCCCCCCCCCCCCACCCCCCCCCCCCCCCACCCCCCCCCCCCCCCACCCCCCCCCCCCCCCACCCCCCCCCCCCCCCACCCCCCCCCCCCCCCACCCCCCCCCCCCCCCACCCCCCCCCCCCCCCACCCCCCCCCCCCCCCACCCCCCCCCCCCCCCACCCCCCCCCCCCCCCACCCCCCCCCCCCCCCACCCCCCCCCCCCCCCACCCCCCCCCCCCCCCACCCCCCCCCCCCCCCACCCCCCCCCCCCCCCACCCCCCCCCCCCCCCACCCCCCCCCCCCCCCACCCCCCCCCCCCCCCACCCCCCCCCCCCCCCACCCCCCCCCCCCCCCACCCCCCCCCCCCCCCACCCCCCCCCCCCCCCACCCCCCCCCCCCCCCACCCCCCCCCCCCCCCACCCCCCCCCCCCCCCACCCCCCCCCCCCCCCACCCCCCCCCCCCCCCACCCCCCCCCCCCCCCACCCCCCCCCCCCCCCACCCCCCCCCCCCCCCACCCCCCCCCCCCCCCACCCCCCCCCCCCCCCACCCCCCCCCCCCCCCACCCCCCCCCCCCCCCACCCCCCCCCCCCCCCACCCCCCCCCCCCCCCACCCCCCCCCCCCCCCACCCCCCCCCCCCCCCACCCCCCCCCCCCCCCACCCCCCCCCCCCCCCACCCCCCCCCCCCCCCACCCCCCCCCCCCCCCACCCCCCCCCCCCCCCACCCCCCCCCCCCCCCACCCCCCCCCCCCCCCACCCCCCCCCCCCCCCACCCCCCCCCCCCCCCACCCCCCCCCCCCCCCACCCCCCCCCCCCCCCACCCCCCCCCCCCCCCACCCCCCCCCCCCCCCACCCCCCCCCCCCCCCACCCCCCCCCCCCCCCACCCCCCCCCCCCCCCACCCCCCCCCCCCCCCACCCCCCCCCCCCCCCACCCCCCCCCCCCCCCACCCCCCCCCCCCCCCACCCCCCCCCCCCCCCACCCCCCCCCCCCCCCACCCCCCCCCCCCCCCACCCCCCCCCCCCCCCACCCCCCCCCCCCCCCACCCCCCCCCCCCCCCACCCCCCCCCCCCCCCACCCCCCCCCCCCCCCACCCCCCCCCCCCCCCACCCCCCCCCCCCCCCACCCCCCCCCCCCCCCACCCCCCCCCCCCCCCACCCCCCCCCCCCCCCACCCCCCCCCCCCCCCACCCCCCCCCCCCCCCACCCCCCCCCCCCCCCACCCCCCCCCCCCCCCACCCCCCCCCCCCCCCACCCCCCCCCCCCCCCACCCCCCCCCCCCCCCACCCCCCCCCCCCCCCACCCCCCCCCCCCCCCACCCCCCCCCCCCCCCACCCCCCCCCCCCCCCACCCCCCCCCCCCCCCACCCCCCCCCCCCCCCACCCCCCCCCCCCCCCACCCCCCCCCCCCCCCACCCCCCCCCCCCCCCACCCCCCCCCCCCCCCACCCCCCCCCCCCCCCACCCCCCCCCCCCCCCACCCCCCCCCCCCCCCACCCCCCCCCCCCCCCACCCCCCCCCCCCCCCACCCCCCCCCCCCCCCACCCCCCCCCCCCCCCACCCCCCCCCCCCCCCACCCCCCCCCCCCCCCACCCCCCCCCCCCCCCACCCCCCCCCCCCCCCACCCCCCCCCCCCCCCACCCCCCCCCCCCCCCACCCCCCCCCCCCCCCACCCCCCCCCCCCCCCACCCCCCCCCCCCCCCACCCCCCCCCCCCCCCACCCCCCCCCCCCCCCACCCCCCCCCCCCCCCACCCCCCCCCCCCCCCACCCCCCCCCCCCCCCACCCCCCCCCCCCCCCACCCCCCCCCCCCCCCACCCCCCCCCCCCCCCACCCCCCCCCCCCCCCACCCCCCCCCCCCCCCACCCCCCCCCCCCCCCACCCCCCCCCCCCCCCACCCCCCCCCCCCCCCACCCCCCCCCCCCCCCACCCCCCCCCCCCCCCACCCCCCCCCCCCCCCACCCCCCCCCCCCCCCACCCCCCCCCCCCCCCACCCCCCCCCCCCCCCACCCCCCCCCCCCCCCACCCCCCCCCCCCCCCACCCCCCCCCCCCCCCACCCCCCCCCCCCCCCACCCCCCCCCCCCCCCACCCCCCCCCCCCCCCACCCCCCCCCCCCCCCACCCCCCCCCCCCCCCACCCCCCCCCCCCCCCACCCCCCCCCCCCCCCACCCCCCCCCCCCCCCACCCCCCCCCCCCCCCACCCCCCCCCCCCCCCACCCCCCCCCCCCCCCACCCCCCCCCCCCCCCACCCCCCCCCCCCCCCACCCCCCCCCCCCCCCACCCCCCCCCCCCCCCACCCCCCCCCCCCCCCACCCCCCCCCCCCCCCACCCCCCCCCCCCCCCACCCCCCCCCCCCCCCACCCCCCCCCCCCCCCACCCCCCCCCCCCCCCACCCCCCCCCCCCCCCACCCCCCCCCCCCCCCACCCCCCCCCCCCCCCACCCCCCCCCCCCCCCACCCCCCCCCCCCCCCACCCCCCCCCCCCCCCACCCCCCCCCCCCCCCACCCCCCCCCCCCCCCACCCCCCCCCCCCCCCACCCCCCCCCCCCCCCACCCCCCCCCCCCCCCACCCCCCCCCCCCCCCACCCCCCCCCCCCCCCACCCCCCCCCCCCCCCACCCCCCCCCCCCCCCACCCCCCCCCCCCCCCACCCCCCCCCCCCCCCACCCCCCCCCCCCCCCACCCCCCCCCCCCCCCACCCCCCCCCCCCCCCACCCCCCCCCCCCCCCACCCCCCCCCCCCCCCACCCCCCCCCCCCCCCACCCCCCCCCCCCCCCACCCCCCCCCCCCCCCACCCCCCCCCCCCCCCACCCCCCCCCCCCCCCACCCCCCCCCCCCCCCACCCCCCCCCCCCCCCACCCCCCCCCCCCCCCACCCCCCCCCCCCCCCACCCCCCCCCCCCCCCACCCCCCCCCCCCCCCACCCCCCCCCCCCCCCACCCCCCCCCCCCCCCACCCCCCCCCCCCCCCACCCCCCCCCCCCCCCACCCCCCCCCCCCCCCACCCCCCCCCCCCCCCACCCCCCCCCCCCCCCACCCCCCCCCCCCCCCACCCCCCCCCCCCCCCACCCCCCCCCCCCCCCACCCCCCCCCCCCCCCACCCCCCCCCCCCCCCACCCCCCCCCCCCCCCACCCCCCCCCCCCCCCACCCCCCCCCCCCCCCACCCCCCCCCCCCCCCACCCCCCCCCCCCCCCACCCCCCCCCCCCCCCACCCCCCCCCCCCCCCACCCCCCCCCCCCCCCACCCCCCCCCCCCCCCACCCCCCCCCCCCCCCACCCCCCCCCCCCCCCACCCCCCCCCCCCCCCACCCCCCCCCCCCCCCACCCCCCCCCCCCCCCACCCCCCCCCCCCCCCACCCCCCCCCCCCCCCACCCCCCCCCCCCCCCACCCCCCCCCCCCCCCACCCCCCCCCCCCCCCACCCCCCCCCCCCCCCACCCCCCCCCCCCCCCACCCCCCCCCCCCCCCACCCCCCCCCCCCCCCACCCCCCCCCCCCCCCACCCCCCCCCCCCCCCACCCCCCCCCCCCCCCACCCCCCCCCCCCCCCACCCCCCCCCCCCCCCACCCCCCCCCCCCCCCACCCCCCCCCCCCCCCACCCCCCCCCCCCCCCACCCCCCCCCCCCCCCACCCCCCCCCCCCCCCACCCCCCCCCCCCCCCACCCCCCCCCCCCCCCACCCCCCCCCCCCCCCACCCCCCCCCCCCCCCACCCCCCCCCCCCCCCACCCCCCCCCCCCCCCACCCCCCCCCCCCCCCACCCCCCCCCCCCCCCACCCCCCCCCCCCCCCACCCCCCCCCCCCCCCACCCCCCCCCCCCCCCACCCCCCCCCCCCCCCACCCCCCCCCCCCCCCACCCCCCCCCCCCCCCACCCCCCCCCCCCCCCACCCCCCCCCCCCCCCACCCCCCCCCCCCCCCACCCCCCCCCCCCCCCACCCCCCCCCCCCCCCACCCCCCCCCCCCCCCACCCCCCCCCCCCCCCACCCCCCCCCCCCCCCACCCCCCCCCCCCCCCACCCCCCCCCCCCCCCACCCCCCCCCCCCCCCACCCCCCCCCCCCCCCACCCCCCCCCCCCCCCACCCCCCCCCCCCCCCACCCCCCCCCCCCCCCACCCCCCCCCCCCCCCACCCCCCCCCCCCCCCACCCCCCCCCCCCCCCACCCCCCCCCCCCCCCACCCCCCCCCCCCCCCACCCCCCCCCCCCCCCACCCCCCCCCCCCCCCACCCCCCCCCCCCCCCACCCCCCCCCCCCCCCACCCCCCCCCCCCCCCACCCCCCCCCCCCCCCACCCCCCCCCCCCCCCACCCCCCCCCCCCCCCACCCCCCCCCCCCCCCACCCCCCCCCCCCCCCACCCCCCCCCCCCCCCACCCCCCCCCCCCCCCACCCCCCCCCCCCCCCACCCCCCCCCCCCCCCACCCCCCCCCCCCCCCACCCCCCCCCCCCCCCACCCCCCCCCCCCCCCACCCCCCCCCCCCCCCACCCCCCCCCCCCCCCACCCCCCCCCCCCCCCACCCCCCCCCCCCCCCACCCCCCCCCCCCCCCACCCCCCCCCCCCCCCACCCCCCCCCCCCCCCACCCCCCCCCCCCCCCACCCCCCCCCCCCCCCACCCCCCCCCCCCCCCACCCCCCCCCCCCCCCACCCCCCCCCCCCCCCACCCCCCCCCCCCCCCACCCCCCCCCCCCCCCACCCCCCCCCCCCCCCACCCCCCCCCCCCCCCACCCCCCCCCCCCCCCACCCCCCCCCCCCCCCACCCCCCCCCCCCCCCACCCCCCCCCCCCCCCACCCCCCCCCCCCCCCACCCCCCCCCCCCCCCACCCCCCCCCCCCCCCACCCCCCCCCCCCCCCACCCCCCCCCCCCCCCACCCCCCCCCCCCCCCACCCCCCCCCCCCCCCACCCCCCCCCCCCCCCACCCCCCCCCCCCCCCACCCCCCCCCCCCCCCACCCCCCCCCCCCCCCACCCCCCCCCCCCCCCACCCCCCCCCCCCCCCACCCCCCCCCCCCCCCACCCCCCCCCCCCCCCACCCCCCCCCCCCCCCACCCCCCCCCCCCCCCACCCCCCCCCCCCCCCACCCCCCCCCCCCCCCACCCCCCCCCCCCCCCACCCCCCCCCCCCCCCACCCCCCCCCCCCCCCACCCCCCCCCCCCCCCACCCCCCCCCCCCCCCACCCCCCCCCCCCCCCACCCCCCCCCCCCCCCACCCCCCCCCCCCCCCACCCCCCCCCCCCCCCACCCCCCCCCCCCCCCACCCCCCCCCCCCCCCACCCCCCCCCCCCCCCACCCCCCCCCCCCCCCACCCCCCCCCCCCCCCACCCCCCCCCCCCCCCACCCCCCCCCCCCCCCACCCCCCCCCCCCCCCACCCCCCCCCCCCCCCACCCCCCCCCCCCCCCACCCCCCCCCCCCCCCACCCCCCCCCCCCCCCACCCCCCCCCCCCCCCACCCCCCCCCCCCCCCACCCCCCCCCCCCCCCACCCCCCCCCCCCCCCACCCCCCCCCCCCCCCACCCCCCCCCCCCCCCACCCCCCCCCCCCCCCACCCCCCCCCCCCCCCACCCCCCCCCCCCCCCACCCCCCCCCCCCCCCACCCCCCCCCCCCCCCACCCCCCCCCCCCCCCACCCCCCCCCCCCCCCACCCCCCCCCCCCCCCACCCCCCCCCCCCCCCACCCCCCCCCCCCCCCACCCCCCCCCCCCCCCACCCCCCCCCCCCCCCACCCCCCCCCCCCCCCACCCCCCCCCCCCCCCACCCCCCCCCCCCCCCACCCCCCCCCCCCCCCACCCCCCCCCCCCCCCACCCCCCCCCCCCCCCACCCCCCCCCCCCCCCACCCCCCCCCCCCCCCACCCCCCCCCCCCCCCACCCCCCCCCCCCCCCACCCCCCCCCCCCCCCACCCCCCCCCCCCCCCACCCCCCCCCCCCCCCACCCCCCCCCCCCCCCACCCCCCCCCCCCCCCACCCCCCCCCCCCCCCACCCCCCCCCCCCCCCACCCCCCCCCCCCCCCACCCCCCCCCCCCCCCACCCCCCCCCCCCCCCACCCCCCCCCCCCCCCACCCCCCCCCCCCCCCACCCCCCCCCCCCCCCACCCCCCCCCCCCCCCACCCCCCCCCCCCCCCACCCCCCCCCCCCCCCACCCCCCCCCCCCCCCACCCCCCCCCCCCCCCACCCCCCCCCCCCCCCACCCCCCCCCCCCCCCACCCCCCCCCCCCCCCACCCCCCCCCCCCCCCACCCCCCCCCCCCCCCACCCCCCCCCCCCCCCACCCCCCCCCCCCCCCACCCCCCCCCCCCCCCACCCCCCCCCCCCCCCACCCCCCCCCCCCCCCACCCCCCCCCCCCCCCACCCCCCCCCCCCCCCACCCCCCCCCCCCCCCACCCCCCCCCCCCCCCACCCCCCCCCCCCCCCACCCCCCCCCCCCCCCACCCCCCCCCCCCCCCACCCCCCCCCCCCCCCACCCCCCCCCCCCCCCACCCCCCCCCCCCCCCACCCCCCCCCCCCCCCACCCCCCCCCCCCCCCACCCCCCCCCCCCCCCACCCCCCCCCCCCCCCACCCCCCCCCCCCCCCACCCCCCCCCCCCCCCACCCCCCCCCCCCCCCACCCCCCCCCCCCCCCACCCCCCCCCCCCCCCACCCCCCCCCCCCCCCACCCCCCCCCCCCCCCACCCCCCCCCCCCCCCACCCCCCCCCCCCCCCACCCCCCCCCCCCCCCACCCCCCCCCCCCCCCACCCCCCCCCCCCCCCACCCCCCCCCCCCCCCACCCCCCCCCCCCCCCACCCCCCCCCCCCCCCACCCCCCCCCCCCCCCACCCCCCCCCCCCCCCACCCCCCCCCCCCCCCACCCCCCCCCCCCCCCACCCCCCCCCCCCCCCACCCCCCCCCCCCCCCACCCCCCCCCCCCCCCACCCCCCCCCCCCCCCACCCCCCCCCCCCCCCACCCCCCCCCCCCCCCACCCCCCCCCCCCCCCACCCCCCCCCCCCCCCACCCCCCCCCCCCCCCACCCCCCCCCCCCCCCACCCCCCCCCCCCCCCACCCCCCCCCCCCCCCACCCCCCCCCCCCCCCACCCCCCCCCCCCCCCACCCCCCCCCCCCCCCACCCCCCCCCCCCCCCACCCCCCCCCCCCCCCACCCCCCCCCCCCCCCACCCCCCCCCCCCCCCACCCCCCCCCCCCCCCACCCCCCCCCCCCCCCACCCCCCCCCCCCCCCACCCCCCCCCCCCCCCACCCCCCCCCCCCCCCACCCCCCCCCCCCCCCACCCCCCCCCCCCCCCACCCCCCCCCCCCCCCACCCCCCCCCCCCCCCACCCCCCCCCCCCCCCACCCCCCCCCCCCCCCACCCCCCCCCCCCCCCACCCCCCCCCCCCCCCACCCCCCCCCCCCCCCACCCCCCCCCCCCCCCACCCCCCCCCCCCCCCACCCCCCCCCCCCCCCACCCCCCCCCCCCCCCACCCCCCCCCCCCCCCACCCCCCCCCCCCCCCACCCCCCCCCCCCCCCACCCCCCCCCCCCCCCACCCCCCCCCCCCCCCACCCCCCCCCCCCCCCACCCCCCCCCCCCCCCACCCCCCCCCCCCCCCACCCCCCCCCCCCCCCACCCCCCCCCCCCCCCACCCCCCCCCCCCCCCACCCCCCCCCCCCCCCACCCCCCCCCCCCCCCACCCCCCCCCCCCCCCACCCCCCCCCCCCCCCACCCCCCCCCCCCCCCACCCCCCCCCCCCCCCACCCCCCCCCCCCCCCACCCCCCCCCCCCCCCACCCCCCCCCCCCCCCACCCCCCCCCCCCCCCACCCCCCCCCCCCCCCACCCCCCCCCCCCCCCACCCCCCCCCCCCCCCACCCCCCCCCCCCCCCACCCCCCCCCCCCCCCACCCCCCCCCCCCCCCACCCCCCCCCCCCCCCACCCCCCCCCCCCCCCACCCCCCCCCCCCCCCACCCCCCCCCCCCCCCACCCCCCCCCCCCCCCACCCCCCCCCCCCCCCACCCCCCCCCCCCCCCACCCCCCCCCCCCCCCACCCCCCCCCCCCCCCACCCCCCCCCCCCCCCACCCCCCCCCCCCCCCACCCCCCCCCCCCCCCACCCCCCCCCCCCCCCACCCCCCCCCCCCCCCACCCCCCCCCCCCCCCACCCCCCCCCCCCCCCACCCCCCCCCCCCCCCACCCCCCCCCCCCCCCACCCCCCCCCCCCCCCACCCCCCCCCCCCCCCACCCCCCCCCCCCCCCACCCCCCCCCCCCCCCACCCCCCCCCCCCCCCACCCCCCCCCCCCCCCACCCCCCCCCCCCCCCACCCCCCCCCCCCCCCACCCCCCCCCCCCCCCACCCCCCCCCCCCCCCACCCCCCCCCCCCCCCACCCCCCCCCCCCCCCACCCCCCCCCCCCCCCACCCCCCCCCCCCCCCACCCCCCCCCCCCCCCACCCCCCCCCCCCCCCACCCCCCCCCCCCCCCACCCCCCCCCCCCCCCACCCCCCCCCCCCCCCACCCCCCCCCCCCCCCACCCCCCCCCCCCCCCACCCCCCCCCCCCCCCACCCCCCCCCCCCCCCACCCCCCCCCCCCCCCACCCCCCCCCCCCCCCACCCCCCCCCCCCCCCACCCCCCCCCCCCCCCACCCCCCCCCCCCCCCACCCCCCCCCCCCCCCACCCCCCCCCCCCCCCACCCCCCCCCCCCCCCACCCCCCCCCCCCCCCACCCCCCCCCCCCCCCACCCCCCCCCCCCCCCACCCCCCCCCCCCCCCACCCCCCCCCCCCCCCACCCCCCCCCCCCCCCACCCCCCCCCCCCCCCACCCCCCCCCCCCCCCACCCCCCCCCCCCCCCACCCCCCCCCCCCCCCACCCCCCCCCCCCCCCACCCCCCCCCCCCCCCACCCCCCCCCCCCCCCACCCCCCCCCCCCCCCACCCCCCCCCCCCCCCACCCCCCCCCCCCCCCACCCCCCCCCCCCCCCACCCCCCCCCCCCCCCACCCCCCCCCCCCCCCACCCCCCCCCCCCCCCACCCCCCCCCCCCCCCACCCCCCCCCCCCCCCACCCCCCCCCCCCCCCACCCCCCCCCCCCCCCACCCCCCCCCCCCCCCACCCCCCCCCCCCCCCACCCCCCCCCCCCCCCACCCCCCCCCCCCCCCACCCCCCCCCCCCCCCACCCCCCCCCCCCCCCACCCCCCCCCCCCCCCACCCCCCCCCCCCCCCACCCCCCCCCCCCCCCACCCCCCCCCCCCCCCACCCCCCCCCCCCCCCACCCCCCCCCCCCCCCACCCCCCCCCCCCCCCACCCCCCCCCCCCCCCACCCCCCCCCCCCCCCACCCCCCCCCCCCCCCACCCCCCCCCCCCCCCACCCCCCCCCCCCCCCACCCCCCCCCCCCCCCACCCCCCCCCCCCCCCACCCCCCCCCCCCCCCACCCCCCCCCCCCCCCACCCCCCCCCCCCCCCACCCCCCCCCCCCCCCACCCCCCCCCCCCCCCACCCCCCCCCCCCCCCACCCCCCCCCCCCCCCACCCCCCCCCCCCCCCACCCCCCCCCCCCCCCACCCCCCCCCCCCCCCACCCCCCCCCCCCCCCACCCCCCCCCCCCCCCACCCCCCCCCCCCCCCACCCCCCCCCCCCCCCACCCCCCCCCCCCCCCACCCCCCCCCCCCCCCACCCCCCCCCCCCCCCACCCCCCCCCCCCCCCACCCCCCCCCCCCCCCACCCCCCCCCCCCCCCACCCCCCCCCCCCCCCACCCCCCCCCCCCCCCACCCCCCCCCCCCCCCACCCCCCCCCCCCCCCACCCCCCCCCCCCCCCACCCCCCCCCCCCCCCACCCCCCCCCCCCCCCACCCCCCCCCCCCCCCACCCCCCCCCCCCCCCACCCCCCCCCCCCCCCACCCCCCCCCCCCCCCACCCCCCCCCCCCCCCACCCCCCCCCCCCCCCACCCCCCCCCCCCCCCACCCCCCCCCCCCCCCACCCCCCCCCCCCCCCACCCCCCCCCCCCCCCACCCCCCCCCCCCCCCACCCCCCCCCCCCCCCACCCCCCCCCCCCCCCACCCCCCCCCCCCCCCACCCCCCCCCCCCCCCACCCCCCCCCCCCCCCACCCCCCCCCCCCCCCACCCCCCCCCCCCCCCACCCCCCCCCCCCCCCACCCCCCCCCCCCCCCACCCCCCCCCCCCCCCACCCCCCCCCCCCCCCACCCCCCCCCCCCCCCACCCCCCCCCCCCCCCACCCCCCCCCCCCCCCACCCCCCCCCCCCCCCACCCCCCCCCCCCCCCACCCCCCCCCCCCCCCACCCCCCCCCCCCCCCACCCCCCCCCCCCCCCACCCCCCCCCCCCCCCACCCCCCCCCCCCCCCCCCCCCCCCCCCCCCCACCCCCCCCCCCGCCCCCCCCCCCCCCCCCCCACCCCCCCCCCCCCCCACCCCCACGCCCCCCCACCCCCCCCCCCCCCCCCCCCCCCCCCCCCCCACCCCCCCCCCACCAAAACCCCCTCCCCCACCAACCCCCCACACCCAAACCCACCCCCATCCCACCCCCCCCACCCCCCCAGCCCCCCCCCCCCCCCCCCCCCCCCCCCCCCCCTCCACCCCCCCCCCCCACCCTCCCCCCCCCTCCCCCCCCTCTACCCCCCCCCCCCCCCCCCCGCCTCCCTCTCCCCCCCCCCCCCCTCCCCCCCCCCCCCCCCCCCCCCCCCCACCCCCCCCCCCCATTCCTCCAGATTAGAATGCACCTGCTCTTAACCACTACGCCACTGCTGCTCACTGCTTTGTCCAAGGAGTTCCAACTAGCACATAGGGCAAGCTGTCCCTTTCAGGTTGCCATCTTCCAGGAGACAGCTTGAGATCTCCCAGAATCCCAGCCACTCTCTAGACTGAAAATCCGACCCCAAGGAAAAGCTGGCTTACTGCGAGGCAGACCACAGGAGCATAAATGGCCAATGAGGGAGACTAGTAAATCTTGGGCCACCTAGCCAAGCCATAGCAGAGGCGTAATTCATACATGGGACATTTGAACTGGTGATTCTTTTCCCACCACATTGGTCCAGATCAGAGAATCAGCACAGACGCTAGACGTCAACAGGGAAAAAGACTTGGGGAAAAAGCCAGTCCTCTCCTTTGGCTACCCTTCTACCTAAGAACCTAAGAACATAAGAAAGAGCCAGCTGGATCAGACCAGAGTCCATCTAGTCCAGCACTCTGTGACTCACAGTGACCCACCAGGTGCCTTTGGGAGCTCACACGCAGAATGTGAAAGCAATGGCCTTCTGCTGCTGCTGCTCCCGAGCCCCTTGGCTGCTAAGACCTTTGCAATCTCAGATCAAGGAGGATCAAGATTGGTAGCCACAGATCGACTTCTCCTCCATAAATCTGTCCAAGCCCCTTTGAAAGCTATCCAGGTTAGTGGCCATCACCACCTCCTGTGGCAGCATATTCCAAACACCAATCACACGTTGCGTGAAGAAGTGTTTCCTTTTATTAGTCCGAAACCTTCCCCCCTACCTAAGGTGGTTCTGGAGGTCAGTGGCAGAACTCCCTGTAGGAAATACGGGAGAAAAGAACGATGAAGAAGCAAGGCAGCCGTGATCATTGTGGTGGCCAGCTTGCAGGGAGGTATGAAAAGCACTTGGCACATGCTTGGGCCCCTTCCACACATGCAGGAATAATCCACTTTCGATGCACTTTGCAGCTGTGCAGAATAGCAAAATCCACTTGCAAACAATTGTGAAAGTGGATTGAAAGTGGATTAGTCTGCATTTGCGGAAGAGGTTGCCGCCGGGCCTTTTCCAGGGCCCGTTTTGACGCCTTTCCATCAGCCAATCTAATGGGCAGATTTCAAAAAATCCCACGGCATAGGAGATTATGTGTTTGTAACTCAGGGGAAGTGGACTCTGTATTACATATTCTATTGCATTGTGAACTCCATAAAGGGGAAAGGGAGGCTTTAATTCATCCATTGTTTATTCAGTACAGAAATTTAACTATAGTTAATTCCGATTCAGTCCTTGTGAGAGTTTTACTGGAAGACCGAGTTCCTTTTATATCTCAGCAGGTAGCTAAATTTTGTATGCTGGCACATAATAAGCGAAGAATCATGTTAGGACCAAGAGCCAGACCACATGAAGGTGACCGTAATAATGCTACAAGCTGATGATATTTTCTGTGTATAGACTTATACCATGGATTTCTGTACAAATTCGATTTTTCTTTTGTCTATTGTTCTTCCTTTTTCTTGTTCTTCTCTACTCTTTTTTGCTGGCCTAATGGCCGTAATGAAACTGAACTGAACTGCGGAAGAGGTCGTGGAGATGCATGCATTGCATCGTGCCTAAAAATTGGGGCTCAATGAACGCAGAGAAAGGAGGAGCACCAAGAAAGCAGCTGTTGCAAGAGGCAGCCCCCACCCGCGCAACATTGTTCCCGAACACGCAGTATTTATCCTCGCTACGTGTTCCGCCAGGTCTCCAGCCAACTCTGCTGGTTTCTTTCCGAGAAGAAAACAAACTCCCCGTCCCACTGGCTCGTTCTTGGAAATTTGGAGTTTGAACCACAACACGGAGTTCACATGACCCAGCGCCAACAACCCGGGTGCGCACCATACATGGGAAAGAAGGCCCAAGAAGAGCATGAGGGGGGGAGACATTCAAGCAGGGGAAGGGGGTCATTTTCACTCATGTTATCCAGTAATCAGAGTCTCTTGCCCTCTGCCCCCCTTCGACCCTCCCCCCCACCCTTTTTCCCTATCCCGCTTCCAACCACGACCCCAAAAATAGCACAGCGTTGTTAAAAATAGGAACATCCCGTAGGAACTTGGCGGGCTTTGCCAGAGTTGAACCTGGGACGAGAGAGAGAGATATGTTTTGCCTTTGAGAACGTGGATATCGCTGTGGCTGCAGAAGAGCCACTAGTTCGAATTGTAATTGTCCGGCCATTGGTTCTGAAAACCGTTTTTAAAAGATGAATCAGACATTAATCGATCAAAAATTGTTTCTTGTTTGTTATCAATGCTTGCAACAACGAGAGACAGACAGACAGACAGACAGACAGACAGACAGACAGACAGACAGACAGACAGACAGACAGACAGAGAGAGAGAGAGAGCTCCCTCTTATGTTAGATGGGGCATCCCATAATCATAGGCCGTAAACGCTCAGGATGTTGGACTGCGAACATGTCCTGGAATGCGCTAATAGCGTATAGACAAGCGCTAGGTGGAGATTTGCACAGATGCAATTGACCTATGATATGTCAAAAACTCTTGACTGCAGAAGCCAAATTCCAGATGTTATGGACTATCTGTTAAAACCCAAATGTATTACATACAAGTTTCCTCATGAGTAAAACTACTCCTGCCCATCATAGACAAACACTAGGTGGAGATTTGCACAGATGCAATTGACCTATGATATGTTAACAGCTCTTGACTGCAAAATGCAAATTTGGCTGATATTGTAAGTATCTGTTAAAACCCAAATGTGTTACATACAAATTTCCTCAGGAGTAAAACTACTCCTACCCATCATAGACAAACACGAGGTGGAGATTTGCACAGATGCAATTGACCTATGATATGTTAGCAGCTCTTGACTGCAAAATGCAAATTTGGCTGATATTGTAAGTATCTGTTAAAACCCAAATGTGTTACATACAAATTTCCTCAGGAGTAAAACTACTCCTACCCATCATAGACAAACACGAGGTGGAGATTTGCACAGATGCAATTGACCTATGATATGTTAGCAGCTCGACTGCAAAATGCAAATTTGGCTGCTATTGTAAGTATCTGTTAAAACCCAAATGTGTTACATGCAAGTTTCCTCAGGAGTAAAACTACTCCTACGCATCATAGACAAACACTAGGTGGAGATTTGCACAGGGTGATGGGAACTGTAGTCCATAACATCTGGAGGGCCGCGAGTTTGACACCTTTGCCAGATGGGAACCCCTTGGCCGCCCAGTTCACACATGCGGAGCAAGCAAGAAGGAAGCAGAGCAGAGTGCGCCGCTGCCCCCTGCTGGTGGTGGGTCCCTGCTTTTAATTGCCCCCTCTTACCCAGGGCATCATGTGCACAGAACCTATTCCCTGGCTGTGACAGCCCCTCTCCCGCCAGCCTCCTTCACACAACACACAGTTAGTCTGTGGAACTCACTGCCACCGGTTTTTGGTAAAAAAGGGATGCATGCAACATATTCATGAGGGTCCATAAACAGCTTTACAGCATGGAGTTTAAGAAGAAGAAGAAGAAGAGTTTTGATTTATATCCCCCCTTTCTCTCCTGTAGGAGACTCAAAAGGGCTGACAATCTCCTTGCCCTTCCTGCAACAAACACCCTGTCAGGTAGGTGAGGCTGAAAGAGCTCCATAGAGATGTGACTAGCCTAAGGTCACCCAGCTGGTGTGTGTTGGCATGCACAAGCTAATCTAGTTCCCCAGATAAGCCTCCACAGCTCAGCGGCAGCCCAGCCAGGTAAGTGGGGCTTAGTGGGGGGACGGGACCCAGAGCAGGTTTTGCCCCATGCACCATTTCCCCCTCCCCCTCTGGCAGCCATTGCCTGGGTCTACATAGCAGCCCTGGACTTCCTTACAGGTCTCCCATCCATACTTACCAGGGCTTGGGCCTTGTTTAGCTTCTGTGTTCATCCTAGCCTGAGCTGCAGTAAATGGCAGTTCTGTTTCTCTGACTACCAACCCTTGATCAACCTCTGCCCCATTGGTGGGATCCAAAAATTTTAGTAACAGGTTCCCATGGTGGTGGGATTCAAACTGTGGCGTAGCGCCAATGGGGCTGAAGAAGTGCCCGAGAGGCATTCGACTGAGGCGTGGCCAGGGGCATTTCCGAGTGATGGCGATTCCTGGGCGGGGGACGCTGTGGCAGGAGGCGCAGCATTTCGCATACGCCGGAATCTTTGGGCAGGGGTGAAAGCGAATTACTGCGCGCCGGCGCAGGAAGGGGGCTGCCCACCTGCGCGCCAAGTGCGCCTCCTGCTAGACGCTGCTTCAGAAGTTCACGCAGCGCTACTGCTGAGAGGAGGGGCGTAACTAAGGCAAAAATCACGTGGCAAAATCACCAATTAGTAACCCCCTCAGGGCACACACAAATAAGTAGTAACCTACTCTCGGGAACCTGTGAGAACCTGCTGGATCCCACCTCTGCTCTGCCCCCTATAAATCTTTTTCTTTAAACCCATTGTGTAAACCAATGATTGCTAGCACATCTTGTGCCAGCATTCCCTGCTCCGATTCTGCGTAGTTAACATTCTTTAATTTATAACTTTGTAGGAGAGGCCTGGAAAGCTGAGAGAGAATATGCTGCCAGTAGATCTACTGGTACAAATCTTTTTTTTCCTGGAAGTCCACCGTACACTGTACAAATCCTGCAGTTTGGCAAAGGTGGCCAATAAAATCGGAATGTCAAGGGAGACTGATGACGTCTGGCGTTTCCTTTTGTGGCCTGATGGAAAAACAGCACCCCCTAGAGGGCATGCCCGGAAACTGTCCAAGAAGTATTAGGGAAAGAGTCTGTAAAACGACCAAGACATGCTCCGCCTCCCCGTATACCCATTGGCTGCGCTCCTGTGATGTCACAGAAAGCGCATCAGCTTTCAAATCTGCCAGGTGTGAGGCGGGGAGGTGGCCAACAGCAGGATCCCAAGAATCAGCATAGTTACTACTAGGAGCAAATCAAAAGGTGGGCTATGGTCAAGAGGACTAACACCCACATAAGGTTGCCAGTTGCAGTGGTTAAGAGCAGGTGCATTCTAACCTGGAGGAACCGGGTTTGATTCCCTGCTCTGCCACTTGAGCTGTGGAGGCTTATCTGGGGAATTCAGATTAGCCTGGGCACTCCCACACACGCCAGGTGGGTGACCTTGGGCTAGTCACAGTTCTTCGGAGCTCTCTCAGCCCCACCTCCCTGCACCTGCTCTTAACCCACCATGCCACCACTGTTTTAGAAACTAGAATTTTGGTGCTAGGGGCAAAGAGGGAGAAGATGCATTTTTGCTTGGTAGTATAAAGTAATTCCTTCTTTCCTTCCTTCCCTGGATATCGCTGATCAGGCTATGAGCACCACCATTTTTAAGGGTTTCCATAGTATGCCTGTCAAGAATTATCTCACCGAACAGCCTGTACACCTCCACTGAGAAATTATTATTGTGCCATTAACAACTGATCAATTAAATATTATAATTGCTAAGAGTTAACCTTATATGGAACAAGGAACGTTCCGTGCTTATCAGAAGTATAAAAGTTTCATGAAGAGTGGGGTTATATCCCCCTTCTCTCCTGCAGGTTCTCTCCGGGCTGACAATCTCCTTGCCCTTCCCCTCACAGCAACATTCTCTCCTGATGGTACATCTGTAGCTGAGGTGGAACTCCAGACACAGATCCTCTGAAGATGTGGCTAGCCAAGGTCACCCAGCTAGGCGTGTGTGGGAGTGTCAGGAGAATGCTAATCTGAGAATTCCCAGATAAGCCTGCCTCCACAGCTCAGGCGAGAGCACACAGTCGAACCAGTCCAGATTCCAGGTGCGACTGTGAGCTCTCTTAACCTTCCTAGCAATGCTGCTCCTGTAAAAGTTTCATGGAAGTGTTTTTCTATTGTAATGTAACCAATTCCCCCCAAGTGCTCCCTCTACTCACAAGTAAAGCTTTTTCCAAGCCATTTACGCACTTACAACTTCCCGAGTTTTGCGCTCTATTGATCTTATGTTCTTGTATTTTTTCACCAGGGGCGCCAGGATTAATTTTACACGCCCTCCTTTCCCCCGATTTTTACCCAGAATGTGCAACATAGCAGCAATTACTCTCTTGTAGAGTATTTGGCTTTTTAAACTTTATCATATAATTGCCAAATTTTGGTGGGGCTTGCCCCTCCCCTCCCCACCAAGTCAAGAACAGGAGGGGTAAAGAACACACATGACTACAGAAAAGTGGGCATCATGAATTGTGATTTTGTGACTGTTCGATAGTTATCTGGACACAGCAGTGGTTCTATAACAGGGGTCTGCAACCTGCGGCTCTCCAGATGTTCATGGACTGAATTTAGTCCATGCTGGCAGGGGCTGATAGTGTAGTCCATGAGCATTGGAGAAACCACAGGTCTGAACCTCGATATAAGATAAACATGTCCCGGTGATCTTTCAAAGGTCAGGGACCAAAATCCCTGCCCTGAGAAACAGGGAAATGACAGCATGACCCCCAACATTGGGTCACAGGGAGCAGACTGACTGCAATTGTGGCATGAAAAGCATCTCTCTGGTGTAACCGCGCAACATGCAACCCACAACCGAGAGTCCAATCCAGGCGAGCAGGTGACACTCGCAGAAAGTGAGGCTGACAAACCTGCAACCTCCAACCAGAAACAACAGAGAGCAGCAACCAAATGGGGAATGTCTTGTCGAAGACTCCCGCAGCCGGAATCACTACGTTGTTGTGGGTTTTCTGGGTTGCACGGCCATGCAACCCGGAAAACCCACAACCACCTATGAACGGGGAATGCTGGGAGTGAGACAAGGGAGCTGGCAGAACAGGCCGACGAGTGGGAAGAGGTAGGGAAGGAACGGATTGCTCTGTGGGAGGGCAAAACTTTGGAGGGAGGGGTAAAATGAATCCGAGGCAGGCGTGGCGCACTCGCGCAGGTGCAGATTCCCGGAGGGTTTGAGGAACAGGTTGGAGTTTGTTCGCATTCCGAAAATTCGTGCTTTTGCCCACCCGAAGCCCAGTGGGGGTACGACCACTGCACAAATGAAAATCAAAGTTGGATAATGTCATGATCGTGTTGCACAATTGAAAATCTGCCCCGATTTTGGGAGGGGGGGCTTGCTGTGCGTAAACAGCACCTCGTTCACATAAGATCAGGTCTGTCCACACTGTAAAGGCTAGTGGGAGACTCTTATACATTATACTTGACTGTCTAGAGATATGTGGAGTGTGGAATTTCTCTCCTGGGCGGTCATTAAATCTGAAAGGGCTGCAACTACTCTGTTGTGGAGCTTTTGTTGCTGCAAAATAACACAGAGGCCATGCTCTTGGAAAAAGTGGCAAAATCTGCACACAAGTGACAGAATTTTCTAAAGTAACATCCAATGCTAGATACAGTTTATCTGTCTGTGTTTTAGTCTTTTGATCTGGCACTTCAAAATGTAATGCTCTGGAGCCTATTTTAATATGCCTAATAAAGGTTGTTGTATTGACACATAAGACTTGCTTCAGTGTCCTGACGGGGCTTGGGATTCCATGGGCTCATTTGTGCATTAGCATGGCTTGGAAGATCCGGATTAAAAAAACACAGCCAGACACACTTCGAATTTGAGCAACAAAGAAATTCTTCAAGGCTGCTGGATTACAGGTGGAAACATGTGCTAGACAGCGAGGGCTTCCACTGTAGAGTCGCCCAGATACCTTTACAGTTTATGCATCAGTGGTACATGTATATGTATTCTAAAACTGGTCTTTAGTATTGTGTACAGTTCTGGGCACCGCAGTTCAGGAGGGATATTGACCGGCTGGAGCAGGTCCAGAGGAGGGCGACCAAAATGGTAAAGGGTCTGGAGTCCATGCCCTATGAAGAGAGGCTCAGGGAGCTGGGGATATTTTAGTCTGTTGTGGGTTAAGAGGGGTGACACTTATTAGCGTGTTTAAATACTCTGAAGGGATGCCGTGTCGAAGAGGGAGCAAGCTTGTTTTCTGCTGCCTCAGAGACTAGGACACGGAGTAATGGATTCAAGGTGAAGGAAGAGAGATTCCACCTAAACATTAGGAAGAACCACGGCCGTCAGGGCTTCTGATGATAGTGGGATTCCACTCAGTGAGTGCGATCAAAAATTTTAGTAACAGGTTCCCCATGGTGGTGGGATTCAAAGCTGTAGGCGTAATAGCGGTTCCAATGGGGAGCTGGGAGCAGGGAACTGCTTGAAGATGGCGTAGTAGGGCATTCCTGGGGCGGGGCATTCCGGGCGGGCTGTGGCAAGGATGCAGCCGCTGCGCCAGTTCTTGGCCGGAAATGAATGCACGCAGGCGCAGGCTGCCACGCACGCCGGTGCACCTCCTGCTAGACTGCTTCAAGTTCTGCGCGCTACTGCTGAGAGGAGGGGCGTAACTAAGGCAAAAATCATGTGGCAAAATCACCAATTAGTAACCCCCTCTTGGCACACACAAATAATTAGTAACCTACTCTCGGGAACCTGTGAGAACCTGCTGGATCCCACCTCTGGACTCACTGCCTCAGAGAGTGGTGGAGTCTCCTTCTTTGGAGGTTTTTAAACAAAGGCTGGATCAGCATATGTCGGGAGTGCTTTAGATTGTGTGTTCCTGCATTGCAGGGGGTTGGACTTGATGGCCCTTGGGGTCTCTTCCAACTCTATGATTCCATGACCCTTAGTTCTCACCCCTCCACCCGGACACCTTTATATGGGACAAAAGTTTGTCAGCAGGAGATGGTGCTGAGACTCTTTATTATTAAAAATTATATACATTTCCAGCTGGTGGCACAAAACGAATTCCAAGTTGCTTTAAAAACCGTCCACGTGTGACATTCCCCCAGCATTTATCGCAGAATCCCAGAAGAATCAACAATGCAATACACTCTGGGACCCAACCCCCACCCCACCCCAGAAAAAAATGAAAGCAATCGTGACCTTCACACATTCTATTTCAACACAATTTTTTAAAAAGTTGAAATCCCATCCAGTGGCAAAAAAAATGACTATTCTTTTGTTTTTTTAAAAAATGTAACATTTCTTAAACTATTTCCACAGAGAGTACTAAAAAGCTTGTTTTTAAAAATATATATTATTTTCTTGTTTGTTTGTTTTTTAAAAAAAGAAATACTTCTACGATCACTATGGCTGTCTCTAGTCGAAGGCAGCTCCACAGTCCCAAGAGAGATGAACGGCAGGAATGGCTCATGGGATAGCGGTAAAATGTCCTGGAATGTCAGTGGCACATCCTTGAAGTCATTTCCTTCTGTCAAAGAGAGGGCAAAAATGTATTAGTAAGTAGTGGGGGGATTTTTAAGTACAAGGCCAAGCATTATTTTAAAGTGTTGGTGGTGTGGAACTAGAACAGGGCTGCGCCATTTTCCAGGCACTTTGAGGAAACCGGTCGACTTGTTCATTTCTGGGGCGCTGTGTGGTTTCTGGGCTGTCTGGCCGTGTTCTAGCAGCATTCTCTCCTGACATTCCGCCTGCATCTGTGGCTGGCATCTTCAGAGGATCTGATAGTAGGAGTGGAAAGCAAGTGGACTCTTTAGTTTGGAGAGGAGACGGCTGAGGGGGGATATGATTGAAGTCTATAAAATTATGCATGGGGTAGAAAATGTTGACAGAGAGAAATTTTTCTCTCTTTCTCACAATACTAGAACCAGGGGGCATTCATTGAAAATGCTGGGGGGAAGAATTAGGACTAATAAAAGGAAACACTTCTTCACGCAACGTGTGACTGGTGTTTGGAATATGCTGCCACAGGAGGTGGTGATGGCCACTCACCTGGATAGCTTTAAAAAGGGCTTGGACAGATTTATGGAGGAGAAGTCGATCTATGGCTACCAATCTTGATCCTCCTTGATCTGAGATTGCAAAGGCCTTAGCAGACCAGATGCTCAGGAGCAGCAGCAGCAGAAGGCCATTGCTTTCACATCCTGCACGTGAGCTCCCAAAGGCACCTGGTGGGCCACTGCGAGTAGCAGAGTGCTGGACTAGATGGACTCTGGTCTGATCCAGCAGGCTGGTTCTTATGTTCTTATGTTCTTATGAGTATATATACTGTGAGGTCAAAAGGGGAGGCCCTCTGAATAGAGTAGCCTGGCATGTGAGTTACAAAGAAGTCTGTAGCCTGGGAGTAACAATTAAGACAGTAAGGTCACTTGTGACTCACATACCAGGCTACTCTATTCAGAGGGCCTCACTTTTTGACCTCACAGTATATATACTCCACTTGCTTTCCACTCCTACTGTCAGATCCTCTGAAGAGGCCAACCACAGATGCAGGCGGAACGTCAGGAGAGAATGCTGCTAGAACACGGCCATACAGCCCGGAAACCACACAGCACCCCAGTGATTCCGGCCGTGAAAGCCTTCGACAATACATTGTTCATCTCTGCTGCTGGAAAATTTAGTCTGGATCAAAGCCAACCCCTAATGAAGGCTTGGACAGAGGAGGACAGAAATGCCTGTCCAAGTTGTGATGGTAAATTGGTTCGGAACGGTAAACTGATTTTTAAAAAATGTGCCCCTTCTCCCAATTAAGATCGCTTTTTTGGGTTCTTTTGTCCCTGTTTCTTTGTGAAGGCGATCACAAATTCACAAAGGCTGGCTCAGATTGCTTTATACAGGTCAATGAAGGACAAGCTCTATTAGCTATACTAAATCGAACCTTCATGTTCAGAGACAGTCTACCCCCAAAGACCAGATCTTAAGAAACACACCTTGCTGGTAGGCTTCTGGAAGCCACACAGCCAAAAAAGAGGATGTGGAATCAGATGGACGTCTGATTTGATAGGGCAATTTTCCTGTTAGCCTACCAGCTATTTATTTGTACAGTCATTGACCAGAACACAGTAAAAATGAAAAAGGATAAAAAATCACGCCAAATAAATGTTACAAAGCAATTTACATTAAATATCAAGTGGAAATTTCTCATCAGTTCAGTACTAAAATACCTAAAACAATTAACACTTGAAAATTAATGAAGAAGAAGAAGAAGGAGGAAAAAGGAGGAAGAAGAAGGAGAAGAAGGAGGAGGAAGAAGAAGAAGAAGAAGAAGAAGAAGAAGAAGAAGAAGAAGGAGGAGGAGGAGGAGGAGGAGGAGGAGGAGGAGGAGGAGGAGGAGGAGTTTGGATTTATACCCCACCTTTTTCTCCTGGAAGGTGACTCAAGGTGGCTTACAAACCCCTTTCCTTTCCCCATTGCACAACAGACACCTTGTGGGGCAGGTGGGGCTGAGAGAGTTCCGAAGAACTGTGACTAGCCCAAGGTCACCCAGCAGGAATGTAGGAGTGGGGAAACACATCTGGTTCACCAGATAAGCCTCTGCCACTCAGGTGGAGGAGTGGGGAATCAAACCCGGTTCTCCAGATTAGAATCCACCTGCTCTTAACCACTACACCCCGCTGGCTCTCATATACTGATCTACCCGTACATTGTTTCCTACGTTAAAATTCTGGCGTTCTTTAATCAAACACACACAAGCAACAGGGATTCGGCGCAAGATAACAGGACGCCACGATCCGCAGCCACGGCTCCCACTCACCAGTGGTTCCAACTCCTTGGTATCTATGAGACTGAACTCTTTCACGAAATAGTAGAAGTGCTTGTAACAGGTGTTCACGTGGGCCTCCGAGCCCATCTGGGCGATCCGGTCGAAATGGTGAATGTAGACATGGACGAAAACCCGGAAGAGCCGAGAGAGAATCTTCTTGACCACCTGGAGGAAATTTTTCGGAAACGGAGTCCCTGCAAAGGATAAGAACATAAGAACGTAAGAACTAGCCTGTTGGATCAGACCAGAGTCCATCTAGTCCAGCACTCTGCTACTCGCAGCAGAGATTCGTACAAGCGCTTATGACGTCTACTGCAGGGATGGATTGGGACAGCTAGAAAATCTCCAACCCCCAGGGTTCGATGGAGACAGCAGACGCAGGGGTCTGCAACCTGCGGCTCTCCTATGTTCATGGACTACAATTCCCAATTGGCCATGCTGGCAGGGGCTGATGGGATTTGTAGTCCATGAACATCTGGAGAGCCGCAGGTTGCAGACCCCTGCCAGAGCTAAGCAAGGGAGTCCCCTTGCCCGCGTCCCCCGGAAAACATTTGGGAATCCCCAGGAAACTTTTGAGCAGACTGAAGAGACAACATGCCCCAACATGTCACTTTCTCCAGCTTCGGTCGGTGCATCGGCTGTGGTCATTCCGTTTGGCAAGATCTGGCCGTTCTCCACAATCTGAACACATACTGCAAGGGTTTCCAACACAGCACCCATGGGCACTATGATATCCAGCGACACCTTTCTGGGCACTCACCAAGTGTTTTCAGAAAGTGGGCGGGTCAGGCTGGGCACTTGCTCAAAGAGGCTTCTGATTGGACGAACATATTAAAACTACATTTGTTTCAGTAGTGGCTGCCATTGCAGGGTTGGTTTTGTTCTCCCTGATTCCTCGTTCCCAAAGTATTTTTTAAATTACCCCTGTTCTCCTCTGCTTTTGAGCTTCCTCATGTGTGTGTGTGTGTGTCTGCCCCTGCAGCTGCTATTTCGTGGTTGTGCCCACCACTCTTTGTCAGAATTCCAAAGGCGCCCACAGACTCAAAAAGTCTGGAAACCCCTGGCATACAAGCTGGACTAATGTCCCGTGCTATAAGTTCCTACCCTTGGAAACTGTTCGGAAGCTTCAATTCGCACACTGCACAACAGCAAGATGGCTGACTGCCCTAAGTCATGTGGACGACATCTCACTAGCTTCGTTCGGGACCTATTCACTTGTGGACAGGGCCACTGAGATGGGAGGACTGGCAGAGAAGGAAGAAGAAGAAGAAGAAGAGTTTGGATTTATATCCCCCCTTTCTCTCCTGTAGGAGACTCAGAGGGGCTTACAATCTCCTTGCCCTTCCCCCCTCACAACAAACACCCTGTGAGGTAGGTGGGGCTGAGAGAGCTCAGAAGAACTGTGACTAGTCACTAGCCTACGGTCACCCAGCTGGCATGTGTGGGAGTGCAGAGGCTAATCCGAATTCCCCAGGTGAATTCAGACTGAACACGTTACGAGAGCAGCAGTGGCGTAGGAGGTTAAGAGCTCATATATCTAATCTGGAGGAACCGGGTTTGATTCCCAGCTCTGCCGCCTGAGCTGTGGAGGCTTATCTGGGGAATTCAGACTAGCCTGTACACTCCCACACACGCCAGCTGGGTGACCTGGGGCTAGTCACAGCTTCTCAGAGCTCTCTCAGCCCCACCCACCTCACAGGGTGTTTGTTGTGAGGGGGGAAGGGCAAGGAGATTGTCAACCCCTTTGAGTCTCCTACAGGAGAGAAAGGGGGTATATAAAGACAAACTCTTCTTCTTCCGCTCTCCTCCAGTGAAGATTTAACAAAATCCCACTTAAAGACAAACTCCGTCCTCATTCCTTGAAGGAGATAGAAACTGTTCTGCGTGTGCTTTTATGCAAGCATTCGGTAAACTTTAATTCAACTTCTGATAAACTCATATAGTGCCTCATCAGATGAGAGAATTGTGATCTCCTCATTTGCCGATTTTAACCCAACTGTTGCTAATACAGGAGCTAATACAGGGGGTGGTCCCCGGCCCCTCAATGATGTGGCTGGCCTCCATGCAGACCAGGGCCTTTACGGCCATGGCCCCGGCCTGGTGGAACACTCTTCCTCCAGCTGTCCAGGCCCTGCGGGATCTTGGTAAATTCCGCAGGGCCTGCAAGACTGAGTTGTTCCACCGGGCCTTTGGAGTGACCAACCACTGAGTATGGTGCCCCCTTTCTGCCCTTCTACATCTGGGTAACCCTCCTATGGGGGGGTCCAGCCGTTCCCCCCTTTTGGGGGGAGGGTTTAAAAATGGGTTTACCAGAAAACTTTTATCGTATTAACCGCTGTTTTAATGGAATTTTAGTAAGCTTTAATGATTATTTAAATGGATGGAGCCTATGTAATTTGTTATTGTGTACTTGTATGGTTTGCTCCCCAATCTAGTATTGTGTTGATTTTATGTTGTACACCGCCCGGAGCCCCCCTGGGGATTGGGCGGTATAAAAATCTAAATAATAAATAAATATAAATAAATAAATTTCTTGCCTTAGCTATAAGATTAACAGAATAACAGTGTTCGTTCAGCTGATTTTAAAGTGTTGTATTTAACTATTTTATGCCATTAAAGGTGATGATGATGATGATGATGATGATAATAATAATAATAATGAACTGTCTAATTTGGTTGCAAGCAGGCTGCCAGAAGGGAACTCACCAATATTTGTGGGGAAGAGATCCTCATTGTTTATCTGTACCTCAATCCAATCCATGAGGAGATTCATGTACTGGGGAGCGGAAAGAGCAGTGGGCTTGCGGTACTTTTCATCCTGCCAACGGTATTCGTACTTCGGGCCCCCCGACATGACCGGACACGACTTTTCTGTACAGCAATCGTTGATGGTCCCGTAGATGAGGTTGACCCGGTTGAAGAAGTCTACCACATGAACCGCCACCCAGTCGTGAAGATCCTCACCGGGAGGCAACTGGACCACCAGTTTCAAATCCAGCCCAGCATTGAGCGACGCCTGCGCCTTTTTGTGGAGTTCAAACCGCTGAGTCCCGGGTTCGAATTTCCGCTTGGGGCGGAAGGTTCTGTCTTTGTTAAAAACCTGCTTCAACGGATTGGCCATTCTCCCCAAGTCTTCCCCCCGCTCCCGACAAGTTCTCGATAGCAAAAGGCTTGCGAGCACAGCCAAACAATTTCCAGTGGGTAGCTGCCCTAACAGTCCCCTTTCAATTTTATTTTAAAAGGTTCCTCCAAATGCCTCCAGTTCTCTTGACATCTGGCAATCTGCTATGCAAGAGAGAGAGAGAGAGAGAAAGAAAGTTACATATCCTCAGTCCCACGGTGGGATGGTAAAATCTGAGCTACCAATTCACAAAATCTGGGCTACCGTTTGACATAATCCCATGCTGAAAATAAAACATCCAATATTGTAATGCCTTTGCATGGACAGTTTAGTTATTTTAGCTTCTAGCACAGTGATGGCAAACCTTTTCGAGACCGAGTGCCCAAACTGCAACTCCAAACCCACTTATTCATCACAAAGTGCCAACATGGCAATTTAACCTGAATACTGAGGTTTTAGTATAGAAAAAATGGTTGGCTCCAAGGCACGCGTTACTCAGGAGTAAGCTTGGTGGTAGTCAGTGGCTTTGCTTTGAAGCAACCATGCAATGCTTCGAACGGGTGAATCACGACCCTAGGAGGGGTTACTCAGAAGCAAGCCCCATTGCCAGCAACCGAGCTTACTCCCGGGTAAAGGATCACGCTTTCGTTCTTCCCATGAAAATCAGTGGGGTTTAACAGAACTTAACAGGGTTACCTACACTGCTTCCCCAAAACTAGGTCTTAGGTTTAGTGCTAATAATCTCCCTGAAATAATTGCACTATTGTCACATGACAAACTCTGTTTGCGCGTGCCCACAGAGAGGGCTCTGAGTGCCACCTCTGGCACCCGTGCCATAGGTTTGCCACCACTGTTCTAGCGGCATAATTTCCAAACAACGCTTCCCTTGGGCTGTGCCTTTATCAGGCTGCGAAGGAACACAAGGCGTGCTTAGCATCCCCCTTGTCAAAATTATGTGTGTTGTATTTTTAAAACTGTCCTGGATAAGTCTAGGCTGAAAAACTTTCTCTTTAGGTTGGGTTTTTATGTGTGCAGAGGGGTGGAAGAAATATTCAAACGTTATAGATCAGTGGTGGCGAACCTATGGCACGGGTGCCAGAGGTGGCACTCAGAGCCCTCTCTGTGGGCACGTGCAAACAGTCGTCCCCCCCCCCCACATCTAGGCTGGCCTGGGCTGCTGGGCTCGATTTAGCATTAAACCTAAGACCTAGTTCTGGGGAAGCAGTGTAGTAACCCTATTAAGCGCTGTTAAACCCCACTGATTTTCATGCAAAGAACTAAAGCGTGATCCTTTACCTGGGAGTAAGCTCGGTTGCTGGCAATGGGGCTTGCTTCTGAGTAAACCCTCCTAGGGTCGTGATTCACCCGTTGGGAGAGTTGCACGGTTGCTTCAAAACAAAGCCACCGACTACCACCAAGCTTACTCCCGAGTAACGCACGCCTCCGAGCCAACCGTTTTTTCTAAACTAAAACCTCAGTATTCAGGTTAAATTGCCGTGTTGGCACTTTGCGGTAAATAAGTGGGTTTTGGGTTGCAATTTGGGCACTTGGTCTCGAAAAGGTTCGCCATCACTGTTCTAGATAGATTAAAATAATGTAAAATTGTAATTGCTCATAGAGGTCAACATAACGAATGCTATCATTTAAAAGAGCTGTTGATTATAGACACTGATTATATGTGTCTGTATTTTAGAAATATGGATATAATATATTGGGGCGTCATTTTTGTACCTTTGCACCCCTTGAAAAAAAAATATAGATCCAGTCCTGTCAAAAATAGCAGCTCTCTCCCACGATGGCCTGCAACTTGAACTCAAATATATACTGCCTCCACTCTGCTATCATCCTCCAAAACTGCAGATGTATCCATCCGCCTTTCAACACATTGAAAACAAAACCCAGTGTTGATCAGAACAGTGTTTTGCAGCCTAGACTGATGCGTTGTTAAGGAAGTTGTGGACAGCAGCAAAGGAAAGACCCTGACAGAAGAACTGAGAACCAACAGCCTCCCCCACCCCCTTTACTAAGAGCCGAGTCACAGCCTGATCTAACCACATCCGGTGAACAGAATTTTGTTTCTTGCAAGAAAGCAGAAGCGTAGCAAGATCTACCCAACCACTGGAAAGGAGCAATACATACAGAATACTATAAGAACATAAGAACAAGCCAGCTGGATCAGACCAGAGTCCATCTAGTCCAGCTCTCTGCTACTCGCAGTGGCCCACCAGGTGCCTTTGGGAGCTCACATGCAGGAGGTGAAAGCAATGGCCTTCTGCGGCTGTTGCTCCCGAGCACCTGGACTGTTAAGGCATTTGCAATCTCAGATCAAAGAGGATCAAGATTGGTAGCCATAAATCGACTTCTCCTCCATAAATCTGTCCAAGCCCCTTTTAAAGCTATCCAGGTTAGTGGCCATCACCACCTCCTGTGGCAGCATATTCCAAACACCAATCACACGTTGCGTGAAGAAGTGTTTCCTTTTATTAGTCCTAATTCTTCCCCCCAGCATTTTCAATGAATGCCCCCTGGTTCTAGTATTGTGTGAAAGAGAGAAAAAATTCTCTCTGTTAACATTTTTTACCCCTTGCATAATTTTATAGGCTTCAAACATATCCCCCCTCAGACGTCTCCTCTCCAAACTAAAGAGTCCCAAACACTGCAGCCTCTCCTCATAAGGAAGGTGCTCCAGTCCCTCAATCATCCTCGTTGCCCTTCTCTGCACTTTTTCTATCTCTTCAATATCCTTTTTGAGCTGTGGCGACCAGAATACTAGAACCAGGGGGCAGACATTGAAGATCCTGGGGGGAAGAATTCGGACTAATAAAAGGAAACACTTCTTCACACAATGTGTGATTGGTGTTTGGAATATGCTGCCACAGGAGGTGGTGATGGCCACTAACCTGGATAGCTTTAAAAAGGGCTTGGACAGATTTATGGAGGAGAAGTCGATCTCTGGCTACCAATCTTGATCCTCCTTGATCTGAGATTGCAAAGGCCTTAGCAGACCAGGTGCTCGGGAGCAACAGCCGCAGAAGGCCATTGCTTTCACCTCCTGCATGTGAGCTCCCAAAGGCATCTGGTGGGCCACCGCGAGTAGCAGAGTGCTGGACTAGATGGACTCTGGTCTGATCCAGCAGGCTCTTTCTTATGGTCTTAAGATCTAATTTGAAAACCCAGCCCTCAAGAACCCCGCTGTATAACCTCTGTTGGAGTGGTTGTGTGGCTGTTAAATACTTATAAAGAAAAGGAGAAGAAGGAAGAGGAAGAGGAGGGGGAAGTACGAAAGAATTCCCCCACCCCACCTGTGATTCTCGAAGACTTTCATCTGGGTGTGCAACTCACACAAAGCAACAACACACAACCTCTTCCAAGATCAGGGAATGCTTCAGAGAAACTCTGTTATGGGACACTGAACAACTCAGTCAAGATCTATACAGAGACTCAACGTGCAAACCACTTGCAAAGGAGCCAAGACCAGAACACAAAGCATGCAGAGATGCGGTGGGGCAGCCTCCTTTAACATACAATTTTGCAACATAATTTTTAAACTCCCAAATTGGATAGAATGTGCCAGTTAACGAATGCAGCAGTTGAAGCACAAATGGCATTTTCCCAAAAAAAAAAAAATCAGCCCACTGCTTCTTGGAACTTCCCAATAAAACTAGCATTCAGAGGTACACTGCCTCGGCATGTGGAGGTTCTTAGTTACCAGACAAGGTAGAAGACTGGCAGAATGAATTTGGAGCAGGATGCGCCGCTGGACGCAGTTCAGTGCGGAGCCAGGAATGCGGCAAGACCCTTTTTCCTTACAAAAGGAGATGCCGGTATTACACGTGACATTATAAAAACCATGCACTTGTCTGGGCACCAGAACAGAGGAGAGAGGTTCTCTTCCTGTGCTATGTGCAAAACAGAACATGAAGCTACCTTTTGCAGCGTGCCTGATGGCCCTTTGGTCAAGCTAGATTAGTATTTTCTGCTCAGACTGGCAGGGGCGCTCCGGGGTCTTAAGCAGGGGCGTAATGCCCATTGGGCAAGGTGGGCAGCTGCCCAGGGCATCACCTTGTGGGGGGCATCAAAATGCAGGGTTCGTTTTTGGGTATTTTTAGTGGTTTTCCATTTTTGGCCTGCAGGGGGCGCAGTTTTTAGGCTAGCAGCAGTATCATCAGGAGACTGTCCTTATGCTACCCCCCAAGTTTGGTGAGGTTTGGTTCAGGGAGTCCAAAGTTATGGACTCCAAAAGGGGGTGCCCCCATCCCCCATTGTTTCCAATGGGAGCTAATAGGAGATGGGGGCTACAGTTTTGAGGGTACATAACTTTGGCCCCCCTGAACCAAACTACACCAAACCTGGGGGGTATCATTACAGAAGTCTCCTGATGAGACCATGAAAGTTTTGAGACTGTGCCTTCAGAAATGTGCCCCCCCCCACCCCAGCCTGCAACCCCCATTGACAGCAATGCAGAAAACTCAATGCAGAACAAAGATTCTTGGGCAAATTTCTGGGATGTTCCTGCAGGGGGTGCATTTTTGGACATATCAGCACCAAAATTTCAGGGTATCATCTGGAGACTGTCATGATGTCACCCCCCAAGTCTGGTGCAGTTTGGTTCAGGGGGTCCAAAGTTATTGGACCCTCAAAAGGGTAGCCCCCATCTCCTTAGCAAAGAATGGGGGATGGGGCACCCCTTTTGAGGGTCCATAACTTTGGACCCCCTAAACCAAACTGCACCAAACTTGGGGGGTCCCATAAGGGGGGGGCATCCTACTCAGGTTTTGCCCAGGGCTACAGTTTGCCTCATTACGCCCCTGGTCTTACGTAGAGCATTTCCCCAACATTCAAACCCCTTTTAACTGGAAATTAAACCCTGCGCATTCAAAGTTCCCCCTTGCCCTAAGCCACAGTCACAAAACGCTCTAGTCCAGCAGTGGATTTCACGAATTCAAACCTACCTTGCCTGTTTCCCCTCCCCAAAATGCAGGACCCCCGTAGTGGATGAAGTCTCCCGCGTCAAATCCCAGCGAGAAGGCCTTCTGGGAGCACAAATTCACCTCTTTCCCCTGCCAGAGGTGCGCAGATCTAGTGGCAAGATTCTGGAAGCAGGAGAGGAAGAACGTGTTTCAAGGGAAGCCACCTCACTGGGATGGAAGGGGGCCGGCGTGGGGTAGCCTCCAAGCTCCCAGCTGCTTCGTCCCCTCGCGCTCACAAAACCGAAGTTTCTTGGCCTGCTGATTAACATGCTCCCTCTGCGCTGAGTAACGCTTTGGAGTTGCGTTATTTCCTTTTAGGGAAACCACACTACTGCACTTGAAAAACTGAACCACGCGGCTGATGCCAAGTTCCACTTTTGGTGCCAGCTGGAATTCCTCTTCGGATCAACAATGCAGCCGACGCGGTGTCATGGCTAGATTAGACTCAAGGAGATCCGGGTATGAAACCCCACAGGAGCAGCAGTGGCGTAGGAGGTTAAGAGCTCGTGTATCTAATCTGGAGGAACCGGGTTTGATTCCCAGCTCTGCCGCTTGAGCTGTGGAGGCTTATCTGGGGAATTCGGATTAGCCTGTACACTCCCACACACGCCAGCTGGGTGACCTTGGGCTAGTCACAGCTTCTCGGAGCTCTCTCAGCCCCACCCACCTCACAGGGTGTTTGTTGTGAGGGGGGAAGGGCAAGGAGATTGTAAGCCCCTTTGAGTCTCCCGCAGGAGAGAAAGGGGGGATATAAATCCAAACTCCTCCTCCTCCTCCTCCTCTTCTTCTTCTTCTTCTTCTTCTTCTTCTTCTTCTTCTTCTTCTTCTTCCTCTTCCTCTTCCTCTTCCTCTTCCTCTTCCTCTTCCTCTTCTTCTTCTTCTTCTTCTTCTTCACAGAGCCTTGAAAGTCTGCTGGGTGACGGTAGGCCAGTCATACCCGCCCAACCTAACCCAGGGACGGTGAACCTTTTGGACTCCGCATGTCAAAAATTTGGAAAATGTCCAACTGGACTCTGCTGGCAAGTCACCACTCCACCCCTGATGAAAGAGGAACAATTCTCTACATGTATTGTCAAAGGTTTTCACGCCGGACTTAACTGGTTGTGGTGGGCTTTCTGGGCTGCGTGGCCACGGTCTGGTAGATCTTATTCCTAACGTTTCATCTGCATCTGTGGCTGGCAGATTCAGAGGTGTATCACAAAGAGAAGTACTGCGATAGACCTCTGAAGATGCCAGCCACAGATGCAGGCGAAACGTTAGGAACAAGATCAGAGGTGGGATCCAGCAGGTTCTCACAGGTTCCCGAGAGCAGGTTACTAATTATTTGTGTTGCCGAGAGGGGGTTACTAATTGGTGATTTTGCCACGTGCTTTTTGCCTTAGTGACGCCCCTCCTCTCAGCAGCAGCGCGCAGAACTTGAAGCAGTCTAGCAGGAGGTGCACTGGCATGTGTGGCAGCCTGCGCCTGCGTGCATTTGTTTCCCGCCCAAGGACCGGCGCAGCGGCTGCGTCCTTGCCACAGCCCCGCCCAGGAGTGCCCCGCCCCTGGAATGCCCGGCCACGCCCCTGTCGTGCCCAGCCCAGCCCCATTGGCGCTACGCCACAGTTTAAATCTCACCACCATGGGAACCTGTCACTAAAATTTTTGGATCCCACCACTGAACAAGATCTACCAGACCATGGCCACACAGCCCAGAAAGCCTGCAACCGCCAACTCTTTACATATTCATTTATTTTTTAAAATACAGTCCAATCATGCGTGGTCCTCTGTATTACATAAAGAAATGTCCCACAATTTCAAAAAAATGACTCAAGCAGGAAGAATCATTGTTGTCAGGTATTGGCGAACACCGGGGTGTCAACCAAAACGTTGTGGCATGTCACCTTTGACACGTGTGACACTGGTTTACCATCACTGACCTAATTCATCTCACAGGATGATTTTGAGGCGTAAAATGGAACTATGTAAAGTGTTTTGGATCCCCACTAGGGAGAAAATCAAGGCACAAATTCAGTAAATAAAAAATAACAATGGCAAGCAGAAAGATTCACACAAAACACATATGTCTTCTGATTATTGGCAGTTTCTAGTTTTTTTTAATCCAGAGCAAGAGGCAGGGAGGAATCATCTTGCGACAAGATGCCATTTGGAAGAATCAGATTTCTGATTCCCCAATAGTTCTCGGAAATAGACAGCTTTTCAGAAATGAATTTCCTCTAGCAGGAAATTCCTTGTATGTTTCTAACTGGAAAACTATCCGGGATTTCCCCACTGAATATCAGCCAACAGTTCACATTTCCACACTATGGGTGGGTGGGTGGGGTGTGTGTGTGTGTGTGTGTGTGTGTGTGTGATTGGTCTATAAAATTATGCATGTGATTGAAGTCTATAAAATTATGCATGGGGTAGAAAATGTCGACAGAGAGAAATTTTTCTCTCTTTCTCACAATGCTAGAACCAGGGGGCTTCCATTGAAAATGCTGGGGGGAAGAATTAGGACTAATAAAAGGAAACACTTCTTCACGCAACGTGTGATTGGTGTTTGGAATATGCTGCCACAGGAGGTGGTGATGGCCACTCACCTGGATAGAGTTAAAAGGGGCTTGAACAGATTTATGGAGGAGAAGTCGATCTCTGGCTACCAATCTTGATCCTCTTTGATCTGAGATTGCAAATGCCTTAACAGTCCAGGTGCTCACAAACACCCTGTGAGGGAGGTGGGGCTGAGAGAGCTCCGAGAAGCTGTGACTAGCCCAAGGTCACCCAGCTGGCGTGTGTGGGAGTGTACAGGCTAATCTGAATTCCCCAGAGAAGCCTCCACAGCTCAGGCGGCAGAGCTGGGAATCAAACCCGGTTCCTCCAGATTAGATAACCTCCTACGCCACTGCTGCATGTGTACTCTAATCACAGTTCTTCGGAGCTCTCTCAGCCCCACCTCCCTCACGGGGTGTTTGCTGTAAGAGGGGAAGGGAGAGGAGTTTGTAAGCCCCTTTGAGTCTCCTTACAGGAGAGATAGGGGGATATAAATCCAACTCTTCTTCTTCTTAATGGTCCCTCACCGGAAAGGCTTGGAATCTAATAAACAAACTTCGAGCTAGGGGGGAAAACATATTGATGAGCCAGCCCCCATCCCACACAGACTCCAGATTCACGACTTGGCGAGTATACTTTGCAGCAGAATTTGCCCTCGGTTCTCATATTTGTAAAAACACAGTTTGCAGCGCAGTTCTATGGAGAACTACTCCAGTCTAAGCTAACTGATTAAGTCTCACTTTAGGACTGTACTGTTAATTTATTTGGGATGTTTACACCTCAAACTCTGTCGTTTGCTCAAGGCAAATAACCCCAGCACGTCAAACAACGAATCGTGCAGCTGAACATTAAAATAACGATAATAAACAAACCTACACAGAGCCCCCAAACGGTGAAAACGCAGTCATAAGTTTCAGGGAAGTGGGAAACTTCTGGACAGATATGAAAGCCACTGCCAAGGGTCAGCAGAGCTGAATAATTCAGCACCCAGTTCGAATTCTGCCCCTGCTCCAAATTCACTGGGCCTCTTTTAGCACGGCAAACCATACTCTTCCACGGCTTCTTCGTATAAGATTACTGGCCTATTTTACAGGTCATTGCAAGGACCACAACAGAATATTCATAAATCAGCATCATCCATTTTAAGGGGGCCTTTGGAACTATCGGCAATAAAGTCCAGCCCAAGCGAGAAACGCCCCGCATGCTGGCAGGGGCTGATGGGAATTGTAGTCCATGCACATCTGGAGAGCCGCAGGTTGCAGACCCCTCGACTGCATTCACACAAGGCTGAATCCAGAGCAAGAGGAGAGTCAGCTTTTGGGACTTTTCAGGATGTCTCATTCCCGGAATGCACGAATAAGGGATAAAAGAGCAAAATCATTTTTCCCTATTCCCAGGAAAGGGTTGGCAGGCTGCCCCACACAGCACACAGACGCAATAAAGTCCTCAGTCTGACACATGATAGACTTGAGATCCCAGCCCTGAGACACGATTCCCTCTCCTAGAAACTCTGACAGCTGTAACTTCAAATGAGCCAAATATCCAGAAAGGCAAGGGAGGAGATAACACAAGATATGGGGAAAGAACACCCCCCACCCACCCATCACCAGCACAGCCCATTAACAACACACAAACACACAAGTATATCTTTATATAGTTAATTCCCTGTGCATATTCTCTTTCTAAACCTGCCCAACCAGCTTTCTTGTTATCTGATACTGACTCTTGTGTCTGTTATAGGCTAATGGCACCCTTTGCCCCAGCAGACAGGAAAACTTGAGCTCCCAAAGAAAGCCACCAGCCTTCCGTGTGTATCCCGTGCATCGCCCTGCTTTATTTTATGTGCTTTTCATGCGCATTTGCCAAGGGAAGGCCTCCGGCCATGTGCAATCCACTACGGCCGATGGTCTTGCTATATATACCACCCTAAGATGGCACGATACTTTTACAATCTCGATAACCCTTCACACTGTAGAGTTTTCACGCTTGCCAGGGCGAACGGCTTTCCCTCTATTTTATTTATTTATTTATTTATTTATTTATTGCTTCAATTTTTATACCGCCCGATCCCCAAAGGGCTCTGGGCAGTGAACAACACAATTCAACATCAGGCAGGAGCAAGTCATACATAAAATATAAATACATAGGCTCCATCCCATATCATCAATAAAATAACTTAAAACTCATAAAAACAGCGAAAACAGTTAATACATAAATAGACAGGGCGTCCAAAACCCCAATTTAAAACCTACCCCCCAAAAGGGGGGACGGCGGGCCCCTTAATATGAGGGGACCCTGATGTAACAGCCCCAAAACAAGGAACAGTAAAGAGCAGTAAGGGGGCACTCTAAAGTCATGGCAGGAAGATTTCAAGACACTCCGGCTTTAGAGAGCCTGTTCATGTTCTGTAAATTCAGCGGACCCGATCCAGCACGTTCTTCTGGATGGTCAACTTCGTTCTACTCCACGTAACATCCCTTTAACTTCCACTTCTCAAAGCAAAAAAACCGCATTGTCGATGGTCCATGTGGCGTCCCATCTACTGAATTATCGTTCTCCTGAGATAACTAACAAAGTTGCCTCTTTTTTTTAGCTGAAGTGGTCAATGAAAGAGGACAGCTTTCTCATTGATCTGATTTTAACGAGTCCGATTTAATTGTTTAAAGAACGCAGTCGTATGTTTTTTTTATAAGCTTTGTATTTTTAAATTCTATGTAGTTCTATTGGATAGTCTTAACATTCCAGTATTTGAACCTGATGGCTGAAATGTAATGTCTCTACATACGACGTGCCTAAGGTCTTATTGATTTAAGGGTCTGCAACCTGCGGCTCTCCAGATGTTCATGGACTACAGTTCCCATCAGCCCCTGCCAGCACGCGGGATGTTTCTCGCTTGGGTTGGACTTCGTTGCCAATAGTTCCAAAGGCCCCCTTAAAATTCTGAGTTACGTATTTTTCTGAGTTATGGATTTTAACTATTTATCACTTATTTATTGTGCACATTGTTTTAGTTGTGGTTTTGCTGTACACCGCCCAGAGCCCTTCGGGGGTGGGCGGTTTATCCAATTTAATAAATAATAATAATAAAAATAAAATCGATGATGCTGATTTATGAATATTCTGTTGTAGTCCTTGCAATGACCTGTAAAATAGGCCAGTAATCTTATACGAAGAAGCCCAGAAAGAGTATGGTTTGCCGTGCTAAAAGAGGCCCAGTGAATTTGGAGCAGGGGCAGAATTCGAACTGGGTTCTGAATTATTCAGCTCTGCTGACCCTTGGCAGTGGTTTTCATATCTGTCCAGAAGTATGACTGCGTTTTCACTGTTTGGGGGCTCTGTGTAGGTTTGGTTATTATCATTATTTTAATTTGCAGCTGCATGCCAATTGGCCATGCTGGCAGGGGTTGATGGGAATTGTAGTCCATGGCAGGCTGGCATGGCCAATTGGCCATGCTGGCAGGGGCTGATGGGAATTGTAGTCCATGGCAGGCTGGCATGGCCAATTGGCCATGCTGGCAGGGGCTGATGGGAATTGTAGTCCACGAACATCTGGAGAGCCACAGGTTGCAGACCCCCCCCCCCCCGCTTTGCAAAGCCTTCCCGTCGGGGCAATGCACCGCTACTCACGAGTAGCGCTGGCACCGGAAGCTCAGTTGCACTAGCGGCGGCACACAAAAGAAGGCAGGCACTAAAGTTGCAACGTGGATTGAATTGTGTTGGGGGGGGGGGAGGAGAGAGGAAGCCACACCCGCATCCAGCATCCACACGTGCATCTTACCTGCGGCTGCCGACAGCGACCTCCTTCCTTGGTCCTCGCAAACTTCTTCTTCGCTGCCCACTGGAGGAAAGAGGAAGGCGGACGCTCCACCCCCGCAGCTTTTCCGCGAGCCCCAATCCGGCAAACCCTCGCGCGACTCCTCCTCCTCTTAAAGGGGCCAGGTAGGATTTCTTCAAAGGATGAGCAAGAGGAGATATGTCTGTTGCAGCCGGGCTGGCAGGCTGAAATCCAACAGGCAAGGCTGCTAGTAACCCTGGGCTGAACATTGAGCAAAATAAGCACATGCTTAGGGGCCTCCAGGAAAGAGGCCATGCTGGCAGGGGCTGATGGGAATTGTAGTCCATGGAAAGAGGCCCCGGCTTGATGTTGGCACTTATGAACAGCTGCCAGGTGAATAGGTGCCAGGTGAATAGGTGCATCTGAAAGAGATCTGAACGCAGAATTCTGGGAAGACAAAGTTATTGAGACGCTGCTCCAATGGACAGATTAACAAATCTCATAAACAGACAGTCAAAACAAGAGTTTGATGAGAAATGGGATCTGTATTTTTTTTAATGAGGCTGAATCAATTATGTACGAATAATAACAATAGTAAGAATATTAATTAGTTATTAAGATATAAATAACTGCTTACTAGGTACCTATTGCTGTTTTGGAACTAAAGTTAGAAGGTAACGGATTTTAAAAGTATATAATGTTCTCTCTGAATAATATTAGTGTAATTATAAGATCCAATGTGTTAGAATTTAACTATATATATATATAGTTTCCCAGCAACTGTATTTTCTTTTTCATCTTTCTATATTTTCTTTTCTGTTTTTAAATTATATTTGAGAAAATTAATTTTTAAAAAATGAAGTAAAGAAGGTCCCATAGGTTCTGGTGGGTTTTCCTATGGGACTGAACGGGGAAACTGACGAGTCATTTTTAAATTCGGATAATTGGAATCCATTTCTGAACACCTCTTTAAGTACGTCATTTCCTTATGTTACCCCCGTCTACACTCAATCTGTTTCGAATCCAGAAGCTAGTCAGATTTTCAGTCTGGCGTCTGTCTGCTTTCCATACCCCCCCAGCCCAGTCCTGCAGCTTGGAAAGCCGTCGGCACCAAACGCGTACACCAGCCTCAAACAATTGGGGGTCAGCTTGGAAACAGTCCCAAAACAATTAGTTTATATAATACCTTGGATCAAAACAAGAATCATTTCAAAATCATCGCTACATAAATCTGGCCAAAATTGTCCAACAAAAAAATATGTGGCATACAACATTCACAGTACCTCAACAATAGAAAGTAGTTCAAGCTTGTAAATTTTTAATACATGAGTTCTACATCATTGCCTCTTTGATGAGACATGATTATTAATTCATGGTCTTTTTTTGTCATAGAGGGCAGAACAGGGGTATATGGTGTGCCCTGAGAAAATGTATTTGAAAATTTCTCAAGTCTACCTCTTTGGGGTCTAGAGACATGGATTTTTAAATTTCACCTTCTAGTCTTTTTTGTAGCATGTTGTTATAGTTAACAGTCATGATATTGAGTACGTTGTCCTTTTTGTGTTAGAGAAGATTTGCATTAATTATACGTCTCTTTTTGTGATTTTTCTTCCTTACAGTTTCGAAGTTTGGAAAAAAAGAGGTTGGTGTACACTTTTGGCACGGAGGTATTCCAGGTTCTCTCTAGATGCACCTGCTCCCTTTTTTCTTGTTGATGTGATAGTCCTGTCGCTTGGCCGGTGTGTGGGCTCCGAGAGTTCTGAGAGAACTGTGACTGGCCCAAAGTCACCCACCTGACTTTATCTGGCGGAGTGGGGAATTGAACCCAGTTCTCCAGATTAGAGCGTGCTGCTCTTAACTCCTACAACGCACTGGCTTTCCCCCCTCTTTAATCAATCAGCTTAAAATCATAGAGCCTAAAGCAGGAATTTCAGTTAAACAGTTTGCAGGCTTGTTCGGGTTAAGCTTGCTATTGTCAAGAAGTTTACCCTAAAGCCAAACTTCCCACTTCCGAATCTCCTGGGCTGTCCCAAGGGAAGGGTCTAGCCAAAACACAACCTCCCTGTAAGGTAGGAAAACGGCTTCAAGGTAACACAAGGATGCATGCTCCATCTTGGAAATTCTATATCAGGCATAATTAATAGAAAGCCTTTCTGTGTTCCCATACAATAGTATTAGGTTTGTGCATCTTCGATCCATCATGTAAAATGCTTCTTTCTATTAATTATTAATTAAGTCTTTCTATTAATTATGCCTGATATAGAATTCCCAACGTAGGGCAAGCATTCTTGTGCCACCTTGAAGTGACCAAGCTTTGGCAAAACAGGCAGTCATCTGGAAGTCCCAAGCCCTACTCCAGAGTCCTACTTTCCAGAGCCCTACTCCAGAGCCCTACTTTCACAACACTCCACCCCATCACGGATGATCTTATGGCCTGCTTCGCAGGGCTGTAAGGAGTGTTGACTGAATGCATACAAAAATATTTTGAATGATGTTTTCTGGGAGCAGCAGTGGCGTAGTGGCTAAGAGCAGGTGCACTCTGATCTGGAGGAACCGGGTTTGATTCCCAGCTCTGCCGCTTGAGTTGTGGAGGCTTGTCTGAGGAATTCAGATTAGCCTGTGCACTCCCACACACGCCAGCTGGGTGACCTTGGGCTAGTCACAGCTTCTCGGAAACTCTCTCAGCCCCACCTACCTCACAGGGTGTTTGTTGTGTGTGTGGGGGGGGGGGGAAGGGCAAGGAGATTGTAAGCCCCTTTAAGTCTCCTGCAGGAGAGAAAGGGGGGATATGAATCCAAACTCCTCCTCCTCCTCTCTTCTTCTTCTTCTTCTTCTTCTTCTTCTTCTTCTTCTTCTTCTTCTTCTTCTTCTTCTTCTTCTTCTTCAGGCTAAATTTTGGTAGCGACATGTTGATAATGTACAAAGAGCACTAGGATATTTATTACTGTTTGCTGTCAGTGTTCTGTCATGCTGTAATCTTCACAACAGCCTTGCGATATAGTATTCCCTTTGTCACAAATAAAAGGTGTGGTTGCCGTGTTTTTGGGGGGGAGAGGCAATATTTGAACACAGGGATTCTTTATTTGGTTTTCTGCTTCTATGAACCCGTTGGCAATGCTTGAGACAAATTAGGATTACTGTAGTACTTTTAAATGTCTGTAAACCAGAATGCATTTTCTCCCCTTTGCTCTATGTAACATGGGTTGTTAATTTTTTTTTCCCCAGCAGGGCTTTTGTGCTTCTAGGAAATGCATCTCAGGGAGAAATTTTACCAGTGAAGCATAGGCGTCCTACGGAAGAAACAAATTGGCAACCTGTGTTACATAATATACAGGAGAGAAAACATACTGGTCCTTTCTATAGGGAATAGAAAGAGTTGTCAACCAAGCCTCATCTCAAGGGTTGCCAACTCCAGACTGGAAAAGACCTGAAAACTTTGGAGATGGACCTGAGAAGGGTGGGGTTTGGGGAGATCCATCCTGGAGTTGCTTGCAGTGTGATCCGAGTTTTGCCATGCAGTTTGCCTCGTACATCCCCCAACTGAGTTGCAAGTCCTGGGGTATCAGGGATGTGCCGGCAGCAGGTCCACCTCAGCAGGTCCATCTCTGAGAAGGGTGGGGTTTGGGGAGCAGCAGGAGGTTCTTCAGAAGGTTATAATACCATGGATTATACCTTCTAAAGAGGCTCTTTTCTCCAGATAAACTGGTCTCTGACTGCAAGAGATCAGTTGTCATTTCAGCAACCACCTGGAGATTGGCAACCCTCCCCTCCACTATGATTATCCACTTAGACTTGGTCGGCCTGGTTGGGTATTGCTGGGTCAGTTAAAACAAAGGAACGTTCTGGAACATTCTGGAGGGTTCTATGGAACCAGAATGCCTTGCAGTAATTCCTCCATTGTGTTTGCTGGCGGGTTTAGGTTCTGGAATCATGATCCCTTTAAAATACACTCCGGCAGCCAACCCGAGGAATGGGTCATCGAGGCCGGGTCAGGCAGACCCTCATTCTGGCCTTGATGGTGGGGCTGGCCCTGGGGCCAGCCCCATCCTGGAGTTGCTTGCAGTGTGATCCGAGTTTTGCCATGCAGTTTGCCTCGTACATCCCCCAACTGAGCCGCAAGTCCTGGGGTATCGGGGATGTGCCGGCAGCAGGTCGGCGGCTGCGGGGTTGGGCTCAAGACACGTTGGACGAGATTCGCCTCGATGTCCCCCTTGAGATCCGTGAGTCACCATATATGACTGTGAGGCCCCGCCCACCTCTCTAAGAGACCTAGAACCCTGTTCAAAGGTGGTCAAAGGCATCCTCCCCAGCTATGGCGTGTTCCATTTCACATGTTCGACCGGGGGAGGTTCATGGGTTCAAACCCCTCCCATGACATGTCCGGCTTGCTTGAAACAATGCATGGAACGGAACAGCTAGAAAGTCAGCTCAGTCACAGGTTCAAATCCCTCCCATTACATGTCCGGCTTGCTTGAAACAATGCATGGAACGGAACAGCTAGAAAGTCAGCTCATTCACGGGTTATTGAAGGATATTAAAGGATATTGAGGAGATAGAAAAAGTGCAGAGAAGGGCAACGAGGATGATTGAGGGACTGGAGCACCTTCCTTATGAGGAGAGGCTGCAGCGTTTGGGACTCTTTAGTTTGGAGAGGAGACGTCTGAGGGGGGATATGATTGAAGTCTATAACATTATGCATGGGGTAGAAAATGTTGACAGAGAGAAATTTCTCTCTCTTTCTCACAATACTAGAACCAGGGGGCATACATTGAAAATGCTGGGGGGAAGAATTAGGACTAATAAAAGGAAACACTTCTTCATGCAACGTGTGATTGGTGTTTGGAATATGCTGCCACAGGAGGTGGTGATGGCCACTAACCTGGATGGCTTTAAAAAGGGCTTGGATAGATTTATGGAAGAGAAGTCGATCTGTGGCTACCAATCTTGATCTTCTTTGATCTGAGATTGCAAATGCCTTAGCAGACCAGGTGCTCAGGAGCAGCAGCCGCAGAAGGCTACTGCTTTCACCTCCTGCATGTGAGCTCCCAAAGGCACCTGGTGGGCCACTGCGAGTAGCAGAGAGCTGGACTAGATGGACTCTGGTCTGATCCAGCTGGCTTTTTCTTATGTTCTTATGTTCTTATGGGTTCAAACCCCTCCCATTACACGTCCGGCTTGCTTGAAACAATGCATGGAACGGAACAGCTGGAAAGTCAGCTCAGTCCCCATTAAAAAAATCTATACCTTGCACCTAATATCTTCAGCCTGAGCTAGAACACGCATGGAAGCTGAATAATGTTGCAACCACCTCTGGGAATGCTCTGTCCCACCACCCCCATTATACACAACAGTGTCTACCCTGTTTCCCCATATAAGACATCCCCGGAAAATAAGACGTAGTAGAGGTTTTGCTGAAGTGCGAAATATAAGGCATCCCCCGAAAGTAAGACGGAGCAAAGTTTTTGTTTGGAAGCACGCCCGCCGAACAGAACATAGAAAAATAAGACATCCCCTGAAAATAAGACATAGCGCATCTTTGGGAGCAAAAATTAATATAAGACACTGTCTTATTTTCGGGGAAACACGGTAAGTAAATGCTGGCGGTGCTTTGCAGCACCAGCTGACTTCCAGGTTTCACCACCATAGAGCTGAAGGCATGTCTGGACGCCCCCCTACATATCCGGACGACCCCACTGTGTGTCCAGGTGGCCCCACTGTGTGTCCAGACGCCCCCTGAGTGTCTGGACTGCCCCCTGCTTGGCCCACTGGCTGCCAGTGCCTTCATCCCCTCTACTGGCAGGGGTTTCCAGTGGTGGGATTGAAATAATTTAAGAGAAGAGGAGGAGGAGTTTGGATTTATATCCCCCCTTTCTCTCCTGCAGGAGACTCAAAGGGGCTGACAATCTCCTTGCCCTTCCCCCCTCACAACAAACACCCTGTGAGGTAGGTGGGGCTGAGAGAGCTCCGAGAAGCTGTGACTAGCCCAAGGTCACCCAGCTGGCGTGTGTGGGAGTGCACCGGCTAATCTGAATTCCCCAGATAAGCCTCCACAGCTCAGGCGGCAGAGCTGGGAATCAAACCCAGTTCCTCCAGATTAGGTACACGAGCTCTTAACCTCCTATGCCACTGCTGCTCTGGTTCCGGTGGTGGGATTCAAATAATTTAACAACTAATTGTATGCAAGCACCATTTTAACAACCGGTTCTGCCGAAGCGGTGCGAACCGGCTGAATCCCACCACTGAGGGGTTCCCCTTGTGTCAGAGGAAAGGGCAAACATGTTGGTGTGTCCCTCAGCCCCATCCAAAATCTGAGTCCCCCCCATGGGTGGCCGCCCTCCCCTACCACGACCAGGTCTTGAAGTCAGTGTATGGACCCAGGGGGAAGGAGGAGGGGTGGAATGGGGATGATTTTCCACCCCCATGTGACTAAATGGCCACAGCCCAGGGACATTTTGACCCCATATGTCCCCCTGAAAGGTACGCCCCTGTTGCCCCCCATCTGGATTGGGCTGTAAATGCTGCTTATGCGAGCACATGGCTCACTGGTGGAGCATCATGGCGTAGGAGGTTAAGAGCTCGTGTATCTAATCTGGAGGAACCGGGTTTGATTCCCAGCTCTGCCACCTGAGCTGTGGAGGCTTATCTGGGGAATTCAGATTAGCCTGTACACTCACACACATGCCAGCTGGGTGACCTTGGGCTAGTCACAGCTTCTCGGAGCTCTCTCAGCCCCACCTACCTCACAGGGTGTTTGTTGTGAGGGGGGAAGGGCAAGGAGATTGTCAGCCCCTTTGAGTCTCCTGCAGGAGAGAAAGGGGGGATATAAATCCAAACTCCTCCTCCTCCTCCTCCTCCGCCTCCTCTTCTTCTTCTTTTGTGCAGAAAGTCCCGGTTCAATTTCCCCATCATGCCCAATTTCAAAGGCCAGTTAGGGAGTGGATCAAGTTATGTGTTGCTGTCTTCTCCTCTGGAAAACCACTCTGTGCTAGGCAGAGTGGTGGGCACGTACTTTCAAACCCAGTGGTTGTTGATAATATTTCTCTTTCTCTTGCCACGCAGCTCTTGAGGAACTCCAGAAAGTAGCAGTGAAAACCTATTCGAAACTTAATGCTGTGTTCAAAGGGAAAACCTATAAGCCAGGTGAATGAGCAACGTCTCGTTTGTTTTTATACCTTTTTGATTGTGGGGAATTTTATTTGGATCTCACCTTTTAACTGTTTTGTCTCTGGGCCTTTCCCTCCTTTCTGACTTCTCTCTCCCCTCTTTGAATCTTTTCTCTTCCTCTTCCCCCCCCCTCCTCTGTTTCCCTTTCCTCCCAGGTGGGAGGGGACCTGTTTCTTTTGCTTGTGACATTTTCTTAAAATGTCAGAGAAAGGAAAAGTGGCATGGTATAGTCAGTGGCAGGATCCAAAAATTTTAGTAATGATTCCCATGGTGGTGGGATTCAAACAGTGGCGTAGTGCCAATGGGGCTGAGCAGGGCTTGACGGGGGCAGAGGCGGGCATTCCGGGGGCGGGGCATTAATAATTTCTCTATTACTGTAAAAAACTCTTACTGTAAAAAAAAAGGTCCTAATTTCCAGCTGGTATCTTTCTGTCCATAATTTAAACTCATTATAGCAAGTCCTATCGTCTACTGCCAACAGAAACAACGACTTCTCCTCTAATTGACTGCCTGTCAAATACTTCATACTTTCAAATACTTAATTTTGTTCCTAGAAATCAAAATGTTTGGGTGCTGTGTGGTTTCCGGGCTGTATGGCCGTGTTCTAGCAGCATTCTCTCCTGACGTTTCGCCTGCATCTGTGGCTGGCATCTTCAGAGGATCTTCTGAAGATGCCAGCCACAGATGCAACTCGCTTTGTGAAGCGAAAATACTGCTAGAACCTGGCTCCATACAGCCCAATCTAGCACCCAAGTGATCGATCATGAAAGCCTTGACAATACAAAGAAGGATACTTTCCTTAAACAAGGAACTTTACCATATTTCTAAAACATGTTTTTAAAACAGCCCAACAGGGAGAATTATCCCATTTTCTACCTTCACTAACCAGCCACATAGGAAACAACAGGACTGTATGATTTTTGGACCTAATGGAATTTCTAACGAAAAAGCAGACCCAATTAGTAACCCCTTCTCGGCACACACAAATAATTAGTAACCCACTCTCGGGAACTGGTGAGAACCTGCTGGATCCCACCTGTGGGTATAGTCCAGTCAAGTCAGATCTCAGAAGCCAAGCAGGGTCAATATTTGGAAGGGAGACCACCAAGGCAGGCTCTGCAGAGGAAGGTTGCGGCAAACTACCTCTGCTTCTCACTTGCCTGAAAAACTGTTTGCTGGGGTTTATCTTAAGTTAGCTGTGACTTAACAGCACTTACGTATGTACATATATATAAACTAAGGGAGGGAAAGTGGCATGGTAGCCCTTGCTGGGATCAGTCTGAGTTCGCTGCAACTTGGTGGCACTGTATACAAACACACACACACACACACACACACACACACACACAAGTGCCAGAGGCTTCTAATTATTACTACTGTTGTTATTCAGTAAACTAGCAGAGGTTTCAAATATATGATGTTGACCATGTTTTACAATAAACAGCCAATAGGAATCTAAACACAGTCTAGTTCAGGGGTCTGCAACCCGCGGCTCCAGAGCCACATGCGGCTCTTTCAGCTTTATACTGTGGCTCTGCATGGCCTGGAGGTTGGAGGGTCAAGCGTGAAGTGTCCCTCCAACCCTCCAGGAGAATAGCATAATCTCGGGAAGAAAAGGTAGAATGGGAGGGCTGAACCCGGGCATGGGTTCGTGCATGAGGGTGCCAAGCTTTCAGCAGGTCTCTTCCACTCACCTCTCCTCTTCCTGTTTTTCCTAGCTGCTCTGCTCCGTTGGAGGCAGAGGGGTTTTTCCTGCTTTCGGTGCCTCCCGTGCCTCCTCCCAGCACTGGGAAGGAAAGGTGAGGTGGAGGGGGCTCAACTGGAGAGGCAGTCTCCGATGGCGGAGCCACCTCCCTCCTCGGCTTCGCAGTAGATCTTTGGGGCCATGGAAAATGGGTCCAAATGGCTCTTTGGGTGGTAAAGGTTGCTGACCCCTGGTCTAATTTATCCACTAGATCACATGCCTTCCTGCAGAATTAAACCAGTTTCACATCAGTTTCTTCTCTTAAGGGAACCCTGGGAAGTGCAGAACAGCTGCTAGAGCAGCAGTGGCGTAGGAGGTTAAGAGCAGTGGCGTTCCTGCCTAGGGACAGGGGGTACCCTTTGTCCCCGGGCGCCCCCATTTGGTCACATGGGGGGGCGCCAACATTTCAGGGTCGTTTGTGTATTTTTTAATGTTTTAAGTGTTTTCGTTCACTGCTCTGGTGCTCTGTTTCAGAGGAGGGCGCATTTTAAAAGTGCTAGTGGCACCAAATTTCAGGGTACCATCCAGAGAGGCCGTGCCCTGGATGATACCCACTTAAAATTTGGTAATGTTTCTGGTTTCAGGGGTAAGCAAAGTTAATGGACCCCCCAAAGGGGTGCCCCATCCCAATTGATGTTTTCAATGGGAGCTAACCTGAAATGGGGGCTACTCCATTTGAGGGACCATAACTTTGTGAGTCCCCTGAAATCATAACTTCATCACTCAAACTTGGGTGGCATCGCTAAGAATAGTTAACAGATGATACCCTGGAACATTTTGGTGTCACTTAGCTTAAAAAATACACCCCTTCCAGGCACCCCAAGAAATTGCTACCAAGATTCTTTTTGTTTTGCAGTGACTTCTTATCATTTGTAGCCAATGGGGAATTTCTTGAGTGTGTAGGTGCAGGCTTGCACATTTTTGAAGATAGAGGCACCAGACTTTCAGGGTGGCTCCAGGGGAGGGCCCCTCCTGGTAATAGCATCCAGGTTTGGGAAACCTTTGCTTCTGGGAGTTCAATTTTATGGGCCCCCAAAGGCTTGTTTCCTCGCTCCTGCATTCATGAGAGAAGCCTGTGGGCTGAGTTCTCTCAGAACTCTCTTCAACCCCCCCCCCCCCCCACTCCTCAGAAGAAAAAGCTCACCAAGCTTGGATGCTATTACTCAAGGCCTCTTGGAGCCACCTTGAAAGTCTGGCACCTCTATCTTCAAAAAAAATGTGCAGCCTGCCCTTCAGAAATTCCTCATTAGCTTCCTGATAGAGCAGAAGTCACTGTACAAAACAAAGAATCTTGGGCAAATTTCTTTGGGTGCCTGGAAGGGTGTGTATTTTAAAGCTAATTCACCAAATTTCAGGGTATCATCTGTTAACTATTCTTATGATTAAAGCCACCTTCCAGGTTTGGTGAAGTTATGTTCAGAGGGACCCAAAGTTATGGTCCTCTCAAAATGGGTAGCCCCATCTCCGGGTTTTTTTTTTCAGTCTCCCCATTGAAAACAATGGGGAGGTGAGGCATTCCATTTAAGGCGTCTATGTAAATCTTTTGTTGCTCCCTCTGAACCAAACATCACCAAACTCAGGTGGTATCATCAGGACAGTCTCTGGATGATGCCCCCTGAAATCATGGTGCCAACTAGCTTTAAAAAATGCGCCTCCCTACAGGTCAAAACCTGAAAAAAATACCCCCAAAACCCCAAATACCTTTGCATTCACACATTTGTCTCATATTTGGGCAGGACATAATCGGACAATTTTTGTCCAAATGTGCCCAAATTTGCCCAGGATTCCAACCAAATCTGCTATTTGTTTTCATCTGAATCTCCAACCCTCAAAAGTGATGCTGTTTTCAGAATGGGGAGAATCCCACCCCAAACAACATCACTTTCAATTTTGTTTTTAACCGAGGGGACCCCAGATTCTCCTCTTTTAAGGTAGATTTAAAAGAAAGAATCTGACCTGGTAGTTTCTAAACACCATTGAAAGTGATGCTGTTTGGGGAGTGAATCCCACTGGAGGTGTTTTGTGAGAGATGATGCTGACATTTGTTTTATGTAAATGTTTTCCTATGGGGCTGATTTGGTGATAGATTTACATGCTTAATACCCACTTCTGTGCACTGGCTTGGAGTTGTTTTCTCCAGGCTAACAACTCACCTGCCTCATAGGGTTGTTGGTGATTTAGGAAATGTAGGAAAAAGAGTTGGTGGGGAGAGAGAGCCATGTATCATCTTTGCTAAGGGTAAGTGGAGGTTTTTTTGTGAGCTGGTACAAAAAATCCTATTGTTTGGTCATGGTGGGGAGGTGGCATGTCGCCATACGGTGAGGGGGGTGGGGAGCCAAGCTCAGGTTTTGTCCCCTCGGCACCAGTTTGCCTAGGTATGTCTCCCTGGTTAAGAGCTGTAAGCCTAATCTGAGGAACCTAGGTTTGATTCCACACAGCTCTAAGTCCGCTTCTGAGCTGTGGAGGCTTATCTGGGGATCTTCAGATTAGCCTTGTCAGCAATCCCTTGGCTACTGCACTCCCAGCTGGGTGACCTTGGGCTAGTCACAGCTTCTCAGGCCTCTCATTACCAATTACCTCCTGGGAGGGTGTTTGTTGTGAGGGGGGAAGGGCAAGGAGATTGTCAGCCCCTTTGAGTCTCCTGCAGGAGAGAAAGGGGGGATATAAATCCAAACTCTTCTTCTTCTTCTAGAGAAAAGGTGTCAACCTCGTGGCCCTCCAAATGTTATGGACTACAGTTCCCATCATCCCCTGCCAGCTGGCAGGAGATGATGGGAACTGCAGTCCATAACATCTGGAGGGTCGCGAGTTTGATACCTGTGTCAGAGTCTAGCACATTCATCAGACTTCGATTCCTAAGACTGCTTGGGGTTAGGGTGGGGAGTGTGATCGCAAAATGAACACATTCCTATCATGAAATCAAGCCTGGGAGAGCCACGCTTGTTTCAGTAAAATTTTGGGTCCTTTTCTCCAATCACTCCAACCTGCTGAGTTCTCAACGATTTTTATTGGAAAACAAAAATCAAAGAAATAAAATAAAATGCAGTTACAGAGATTTGCTCAGCTGAATACATTCTTATGGATCTCTTGGGACATCCAGCCCAGAGGTGCTTCTGTGGTGGCGAACCTTTGGCACTCCAGATGTTATGGACTACAATTCCCATCAGCCCCTTCCAGCATGGCCAATTGGCCATGTTGGAAGGGGCTGATCGGAAGTATGGTCCATAACATCTGGAGAATGCTGTCACACCAAGTGCTCGGCTAACACGGGCCCACTAGTCCATGATAGAGTCACCTAGGTCTTCGTTCTTAGTCTCCAAGAAAACTTTCCTCCTTGCCATGAGGTCCGCACAATGTTTGAAGTGCCTTATTTGGGCATCTTCCTGTCCTGGGTAAATTTCCATGGCCTTTTGGTTTCTCCATCCGGATATTAAAGGCCGATTTTAACATGTAGGTGTGATTCTGCTAGTTTTACAGTACTATTCCACCACAGTTCCTTTGGGGGGAAAGTGTGAGACGGTGCAAATGGGACCACTGGATTCTCCAGTTTTCGATTCTGGAAAATATGTGAACCTGATGCTGTCTGACACACAAATCATGCACTGTACCCCTGAGGCACACAGTGTTCATCGGCGCATCGTGCATTCTCATGGGTTCTTCTCTTTAAGTCTCCCAGGTGTTCTTCCGGAAACCCTGCGTTCCATATTCCAGGAACAAGTCTCAATGCTGCGAGATGCCATCATTGAAAGTGAGTTGGATACGTACATTCTTCCCCTCCCCTGGATCTTAAATGCACCCCAGAGTGGTTCCCCCTATCTGTCCCACCCCTGGTGACCTGTCCCCCCCACCCCAGGCAAACAAGGTGATACAGTCCATAACTGTGCAACTGATAGCTTGTTCTTTGTTTCCCCTTTTTGTTTTTGTACGTTGACCTCCCAAGTTATCTCCCAAGTTATAGATTTTTATGGGGGGTTGGGGGTGTGGCCACGCCCCCAACCACCCCTGGGGCATGGCCATGCCATGCCCAGAGGAGAGGGCAGAAGGGGCTGCCGGCTGAGAGCCCAGCTGGTGGGGGGGGGGTGAAGGAGGGCAGAGCAGAGGAGTCTGCCGTCCCCGGCCTCGGAAAGCTGCTTTTATAAGCACTGAGGGTGGGGTGGGGGGCTTGAGGAGGCATGGCCAATCTACACCTACGTCCCTGTTCCCCACCCCCTGGGACATGGACAATATATACACCAAACATTCCCTTCTCTCTGGACGCAGTGTGAAACGGACTTCCCCCTGTGATGCACCTCTGAAGACGCTTCAGCCAGCCAGATGTAGGCTAAAGTTAGGAACAAGATCCACCAGACCATGGCCACACAGCCCGGAAAACCCACCAGAACCAATTGAATCCGGCCGTGAAAGCCTTCGACAATACATCAACCAACCCCAATGTTTTTTTAATTGGGGCCTAGCTTACTAAAGCAGTCCCTGGGGCTCACCCTGGGTGCTGCACCTCCCCCCCCCAGCCTGGTTGGCCCCTCCCCCAAACTTTTCCACATGGAGTTCAAGAGCAGCCGCGGCCTGTTTGCTGAGTGACCCCAGCAGGCCAGGTCTTAGCTTCCAGCCTCGCAGTTTAAAGCTGAGGCTGACACTTAAGCCGAGGCCATGCCACTCTGAACTCCAGGGGAGATAGGGGCAGAGGGCTGGGTCCCACACTTTGATATAAGTAAAAATTTATAAAGATATGCTGGTTGCAAGACCACAGCTTGAGAAATATTCATAGCCGAGAAATACATCTTTTGCCGTTGCACTCAAGAAATCAGTGACTGGAGTGCGCTAGTTGAACCGCCTTTAGCTTGCTATTTTGCAAGAAACAGCAGATACGCTTATGAGTGAAAGGGCAACAGTGAGCAGTGACCTAGAGGTCTGAAGTATATAAAAATGTATTGTTGAAGGCTTTCACGTTGATCGAGAATCCTTGGGTGCTGTGTGGTTTCGGGCTGTCTGGCGTGTTCTAGCATTCTCTCGGCGTTTAGCCTGCATCTGTGGCTAGCTATCTTCAGAGGATCCTCTGGAGATGCCAGCCACAAATGGTGCTTAAACGCCTTGGAGAGAATGCTGCTAGAACACGGCCAGACAGCCCGGAAACCACACAGCACCCAAATATATAAAAATGGTTCACCCAACTAGTTAGGCTTTTGCTTGTTGCTAGTTATGCTTACTAAACAAAATTTATATGTAGCACCGCACGTAACCAAGTCAGATGATGCTAAATGATGCTAAATGATGCAAGTCAGATGATGCTAAATGATGCTAAATGATGCTAAATTTAAAAAATATATCTGAAAATGTGCTGATTTGCAACAAGTCAAAATTGTAAGCCTGCGTAGACAGCCGGCCAAAATTGGCCAGAAATGGTCAGGAGGGTCTGTTCAGAAATGTCTCAAAATGAGCTGTATTTGCAATGCAAACTTCAGAGAGTTGGTACCACAGTAGTACTCTCTCCATGTCTGCAGACATGTCAATCACAAGAACTCTACAGGGCAGCCTGCCTAGTTCCCTCCCCAGCTCCACATCAAGTTTGTGAGTAGGACCAACCCTGCTGGCCAGCCAGCGTTTAATTATGCCGCCTCCCCAAACTCCTCAAAGCTGGGGCACAGTTGCAAGGGGGGGGGTGCAACAATGCGCCCCCCCAGAAACGGTGCCTGGAGCTCTAGCCCCTTTATACCTCCTGTCGCTACGCCACTGGTTTTTAATCAATCAATGTAACTATATGTTAGCAAATGCAATTTTGATCCTCTGCTGTTGTTTTTCTAAATGATCCCATAGATTCCGCCTCCTTTATAAAATCTCTCTGCTCTCTGTAGGTAGGGTGAAGTGTGAACGCCATTGTGGTAAGTGTGGGACGAGACGCATTGTTTAAAGACGGAAAGGGATGTGGGAAGGAGAAGGTATGGGTGCTTGCTTGGGAGTCAGTCCCTTACTGGGGCGCATGCATGGGATCAGGCTGTATGTCCATTCCTTATTCTTCTTTTAAAATATAATTCAAGCCCAATAGCAAACCGTGGTAGTGATCTGCAGTAGCATTCCCTGGAAGTGCTTCTAAACCTTAAATAATAACTGTCACTCTCCCTACTCTGTTCTGACTATGCCAGTGGTGGCGAACCTATGGCACGGGTGCCAGAGGTGGCACTCAGAGCCCTTTCTGTGGGCATGCCCAAACAGAGTCCTTCCACATCTAGGCTCGGCCCCTTGGAGCCACTGGGCTTGATGATTTAGCATTGTAAACCTACCCCCTAGCTTTGGGGAAGCAGTGTAGGTAACCCCTGTTAAGCCGCTGTTAAAGCCCCTTTCACTCGGTTTTCATGTGAAGAACTAAAGCGCGATCCTTTACCTGGGAGTAAGCTCGGTTGCTGGCAATGGGGCTTGCTTCTGAGTAAACCCTCCTAGGGTCGTGATTCACCCGTTGGAAGAGTTGCACGGTTGCTTCAAAGCAAAGCCACTGACTACCACCAAGCTTACTCCCGAGTAACGCATACCTCGGAGCCAACTAAACTAAACTAAACTAAAACCTCAGTATTCAGGTTAAATTGCTGTGTTAGCACTTTGCGATAAATAAGTGGGTTTTGGGTTGCAGTTTGGGCACTTGGTCTCGAAAAGGACCGCCATCACTGGACTAGGCCCCACAGCTGGGGATGTTGACTCCCCACTTCACCCAACCCCGGGATCAAGCAATCTCTTCCCCCACCATCGTGTTTCTGACAGTGGCCAACCAGGTGCTGCAGAAATCCTACAAGCAAGAGCACAGAAGCCAAAGCCTTTAGCTCCAGCACCTGGTCTTCAGGGGTAGACTACCTCTCACCCTGGAGGTTCCATTTAGGGCCATCCTTGTTGAAGAATATCTATCTAATCTAGACAGATTTGTGGAGGAGAAGTCGATCTATGGCTACCAATCTTGATCCTCCTTGATCTGAGATTGCAAAGGTCTTAGCAGACCAGGTGCTCAGGAGCAGTAGCAGCAGAAGGCCCTTGCTTTCACATCCTGCAGGTGAGCTCCCAAGGGCACCTGGTGGGCCACTGCGAGTAGCAGAGTTCTGGACTAGATGGACTCTGGTCTGATCCAGCAGGCTAGTTCTTATGTTCTTATGTTCTCTAAAGGCCACTAACCTTTCAGGTGATAAACCCTGGTTAGTATTTGTGTGGGAGATCACCACAGAGGCCCACAGTCACTACGCAGAGGCAGGGAATTTCAGTCCCCCCGAATGTCTTGAAAACTGTACCAGGTTGCCCTAAATCGACGGTGACTTGATGGCGACAGCAACAAAAATCCATCATCGCATCTTGTGGTGGTGAGTTCCCCAAATTAACTATGCACTCTGGGAAGCAGCACTTGATTTTGCCTGCACTTTTTAACATGATAACCCACCCACCCCAAGCAGATATTATCACTAAATAACAAAAACAATCTATATTAGGGTGGTAAAAAAAGGTCAAGCGCTACTATTATGGATTTCCACTGTCAGAGAGAGTTGGTCCCAGTTTTCTTTCAATTAACTCATAAACCATTTTCACTGTCTAAAGTTGTCTTACTGGCATGCACTGTAATCTAATAGTTGTAGTCTTTTATGTGACCATTTCATTGTTCCCCTTTTTTCCTTTTAATATTTGAGCTCATGATCCATCTCCTTTATGTTCCCATTCCTTTTTTGTGTTCCCAGTTTTCTTCTGCTAGTAGATCCTTTCAGATATATATTTATAGTTTTAATTGTATCTTATCTACCTTATGCTGGTCTATGGCTATAATAAAGATTGATTGGCACCATTTTCCCTACAACCTGTTGCCTTGCGAGGTAGGACCGCCAAAGATAGCAACCGCTTCAAGGTCACCTGGTGAACTCCATTACGTAAACAAGCCCTGCGCTTCCTTTCTATAATCTTTCAAGGACAAAGCCATATTTAGCATTTAGAATCCCCCTTCCCCCCAAATTCCGTCCCTTCCCATCTTATCTATGTTGCAGGAATCAACTGGTACGATGCCATCTCTTGTGAAACATGTAACTTGACCAAGCCCAGCTGTTTTGGATATAACTGCGAGTAAGAACAGTTTTTTTCAGTGTCTTTTCGGGGGTGGGGTGTTCGTGTTTTGGAGAATATTTTATTTATTTGTTTGTTTTTAGATTTATATCCCACCCTTCCCAACGGGGCTCAGGGCGGCAAACATCAATGCAAAATCAGTTTAAAACAATAAAATATAAAACATAAAACCAGCGTAGACACATCCTCACCAGTTAAAACTTTTAACATCAGCAATAAAAGATGGTGATAAAAAAACCCATAACAGGCACCCAAGGGAGGTCACGATGATCCGATCAGGCCGGCTGGCAAGATATAAAAGCCTGTCGGAACAGCTCAGTCCTGTAGGCCCTGCGGGATTCACAGATGTCCTGCGGGGCCCTGATCTCAGGGAGCTCATTCTACCAGCTGGGGACCAGGGCTGAGAAGGGAAATGATGTAAGCCACCTTGGGTCTCTGTTGGGGAGGATAGCATTTTTAATGGGTTCTGTTTTATGTAATTGGTATTTAAATTATGTTTTAATGTATGTTTTAACCTGTTGTGAACCGCCCTGAGCACTCAGGGGTAGGGCGGTATATAAAACTAATAATAAAGAAAGAAAGAAATGAAATCAATCAATCAATAACAATTTAAAAAACCATGTCTAAAACTGGGATCTTTGAGCTGAAATGTGTGTGATCGTGGAATCTGGTTGCAATCCCTAATGTATCCCTATTTCTCCTTAATCCAGTGACTTTCAACCTTCCTAATGCCGTGACCCTTTAATACAGTTCCTCATGTTGTGATGACCCCCAACCCTAACGTTTATCCATTTTACAGATGGAGAACACTGATGCAGAGAGTCTTAGGCGACCCCTGTGAAAGGGTCGTTCGACCCCCAAAGGGGTCACGACCCACAGGTTGAGACCCACAATCTGTAATATTTCTATCAAAGATTTGAACATTTGCCTCTTTGGTTCGGGGATGAAGGCATGTCCACACATATTGTGTGTTACTAACCACTAATCCTAACCCATATCACCCCTCTAGACCCCTCCACTCATCGGGAGGGGGGATTTACTGGAGGTTCCTGGCGCTAGACAGGTTCGGCTGGTCACTACTAGGGGCAGGGCCTTTCCTCCTTTGTATCCTCATAACAGCAACCGTTTGAGGTAGGTTAGATTGACAGCATGTGACTGACCCAAAACCACCCAGCAAACCTCCACGCAGAGTGGGGAATTGATCTCAGTTCTCCCAGATCCTGTTCTGACACTGTAACCACCATGCCAAATTAGTTTTACCCCATTTGAGACAAAACAGTAGGGTTTGTGTCTGTACAAACGCAGTATATCGATTACTTTAAACAAATTTTATGCTGCAAACTCTCCGCCAGATTTGGCCTATGAGATGTCTTACGGATCTAGGCAAAACAACACAAACAGTTTTTAATATACTAACAGTCTAGGTACTAATTTATTCTGCTGGTCTGTTACTCTCAGACTTACTTACTTACTTACGTACTTACGTACTTACGTACTTACTTACTTTATTTATTAAATTTGTATACCACTCTCCCCTGAGGGGCTCAGAGAGGTGTCCATATATCTAACATTAAAACAGCTAAAGGAGCAGCAGTAATGTAGTGGTTAAGAGCAGGTGCATTCTAACCTGGAGGAACCGGGTTTGATTCCCCGCTCTGCCGCTAGAGCTGTGGAGGCTTATTTGGGGAATTCAGATTAGCCTGTGCACTCCCAACACACGCCAGCTGGGTGACCTTGGGCTAATCACAGTTCTTCTGAGCTCTCTCATCCCCACCTCCCTCACAGGGTGTTTGTTGTGAGGGGGGAAGGGCAAGGAGATTGTCAGCCCCTTTGAGTCTCCTGCAGGAGAGAAAGGGGGGATATAAATCCAAACTATTTCTTCTTCTAAAAACAATCAATCCCCACTAATTAGTTGCATAATTATATAGTTTTCAGATGGTATCAGAAGTTTCCCCCCCCCTTGCCCCTTCTTTGTGCCCACTGGAGGCCAGATGTTTATTATAAAGCAAGTTTCCGCTGTTATCCTGGCTGGCCGAATGCCTGGCGGAACAGGACCGTTCCAAGGCTCACACACTTCCATTTCTGCACCCATAAGGACTAGAAGCTTGCTTCAAAATCAAATCAATAGCAGGATGCTGAGCATGACACACAGACCTTGAGCCCTTCGGGGATAAGGCGGCCTATAAGTCCAATAAAATAAAATAAATAAACCTCTGTGTTTGTGCAATGCAGTCTCCGAATTGCTCTACCAATATCCACACGGCGTCTCAACAAGAAATGTAGCAAATAACTAGAGTTTTAATCTACCAGTAGGCATTACTTGCTGAACACAGGAGCTGACTTCACCGTGACCAGATGTTACACTTTTCACAGAAGCCTGCTGTCAAAGTCCAACTGGAATTTTTTTTCTACTTCTAAGTTCTCCGTTTCTGCTTTCTCTTTTGCTTCCCTCTCTGTGTCATGGAAATAAACAGACATCTTCTGAAGCTCTACATTCACAAGTTTTGCATTTGATGCTAGGGGCGTATCACCCGAGGGACATGGGGTCACCCACGTCCCCAGGTGCATGCCTTTCGGTCACGTGGGGGACACTGGATGCCCCCCCATGTGACAAAACGGTGGGCAGCCGAGCCATCTGCTGTGGTGCCCCTTTCCCCTCTTGGACTTCCTGCAGCCCGACTCCTGCCCTCTGCAGGACCTGGGAAGAGCAGGAGCCAGCCTTTATGGATGCTGGGGGGGCTCTGCAGTGGGCGGTGGCAGTGCCCTGCCCTCCGGGGCTCCCTACAGCCTGGCTCCTGCCCTCTGCAGGGTCTGGGGAGAGAAGGAGCTGGCCTCCAGAGATGCGGGGGGCAGGGGTGTCATGATATATATAAAAAAGCAATTTTAACAATCTAGCAAGCCTTTATTGGCATAGACAACAGTACAACAATAATAAAAAATGGATTAAAAAGCATATACAATACAGGAAATAAATATTAGGTCGAAGGAAATCTACTGGCGTTTAGTAATTTCCAGGAGAAAGTCTGCCACTATCATACAGAGAGAAGGATTAGGATTGTCCAACAAGTAGTGTAACCTAATTAAATCGGGGAGATGGAGTAAATGTAAAGGAGTAAGATTCACATACTTGGATCTGATTTCCTTGAATCTGAGACAGTGTAGTAATTGGTGGGCTAGAGATTCAACTGAGCCATCGTTACATGGGCACAATCTTTTAGCCTTTTCTTGCTTATTAAATCTGCCATGTAACAAGGCAGAAGGCATAACATTAAACCTGGTGAGCATTATGGCTCTCCTTTGAACAGGTATATAAAAAAGAAAGGTTCACAAAAGGGTCATCTTCTAAAAAGCAGAAGTTTGCCAACAGCAAGGCTGGAGACAGTGGGTCTGGGGCGAAGTAGCAACCGTTGACCTTTAACATGATTGGTGTGACTCTAGACCAGTGGTGGGATCCAAAAATTTTAATAACAGGTTCCGATGGTGGTGGGATTCAAACAGTGGTGGGATTCAAACAGTGGTACCACCGCACACACGCACCTCTAGTCCCTATTGGGCAGGGAGGTTGCTTTAGTAACCCCTTCTCGGCACTCAGAAAAAATTAGTAACCACTTCTAGAGAAGTGGTGAGAACTGATTGGATCCCACCTCTGCTCTAGAGCAATGAGAGGCTGTTGCCGGGGCAAAGAAAAGTATCCTTGTTGGATGTATAAGCAATGCATTGTATATGCTATGTTCAGTGACAGAGTCTGAGTCTGAGTTCAGAGTGTTAAATTCACTGTGTGTTCAACTTTGTTCTTGCTGGGGAGTTCTGTATAGCTTCATAGTCTTGTATAGCATAGACTTGTGCAAACTTGCAACTGCTAAAGTAAAACCTTCCTATGGAAAGAAAATCTTGCGTGGAGAGTATTCTTTTCCAAGTGTGGTAGGAGGCTGCAGTGAGTGCAAGAAGACTATAGACCTTCTCACCTTACCAGAGTGACTCTGCTTTAAACTCTGCTGATAGGTCATGGGCCCAGAATTCAGGTCTACTCAGGAGTAGGAGAGAAGAAACAGTCTAAATTGTGAGCTGTGGTGCAGCAGTTTGGAACAGAGCTGAAGATGGCGTTTGCAGCAGCAAGTATGCCCTTCGAGCAACTCAATGCAAGCAACTATATGTCCTGGGCTTGCAAGATGCAGAGAAATTACAGAGAAAATTTATGGACAGTGGTGCAGACAGCTCCAGCAGCTGATGATACAGATGGTAAGCGAGCAGATGATAAAGCCCGTGCATCAATAATCCTAGCTGTGGAGAAGTCTCAGCTCCTGTATGTTAGAGACTCTGTCAGTGCAAAGAAGTCCTGGGAATCACTGAAGAAAATTTATCAGCAAGATACATCTGGCTCCAAAATGCTAATTGCCAGAAGACTGTACAACTGCAAGTTAAAGGCGGGTGAGTGTGTGTCTTCTCACCTACAGCAAATGAGATTGTTGTTTGCTCAACTAGAAGACAGAGGAATGACTTTTCCTGAGTCACATAAAGCCTACATCATTTTATCCTCTCTGGATGGAAGCTGGTATCAGTTAGTCTACAGTTTGCAGAGTGTTAAAGAAGAGGACCTGGCTCTGTCCTTCATGAGTGCAAAACTGCTAGAAAGTCAACAGCAAAGAAATTATCAAAAGGAAAGTCAAGCCTCAGAAAGAGAGAGCCAGCTAACAGGCATGCTCTGATGTGAGACCTGCAACTCCAGAGACAATGCCTGTCAAAATCTATTCAGTGAGAAGGTGTTTCTCCTGTGGATCCATAGATCACCTAGCCCGGAATTGTCCTGATGCCAGAAGTAAGAAGGCGATACAAGGGGCAGAAAGGGAGATGTAAAAGCTACAAGCAAAATGAATCTGCTATGCTGGTAAACAAAGCTTCTGAGGATCAACAGAGTTCCTGGTTAATGGACAGTGCCTGCACAGCACACTGTGTCAACAACAGACGTCTACTCCAAGATGTGACTGCAGCAACTATTTCTCACGTGAGTCTAGCAGATGGATCAAAAACAGAGGTTTCAGTGCAAGAGACAGCATATGTGCCTTCCCTTGGCAAAAACCTAAATAATGTCCTGTTTGTTCCGCAACTTGACTTTTGCCTACTGAGCGTGGGATGTTTAACTCAAGAGGGATATAGAGTTGAATTTAAAAATGATATGTGCTTTGTAAACAAGCAAAATGTTAATTGTGCAAAAGGGCAACTGAAAGATATGTTATGTCATATGATTCCAAAAGGCAGTGGAAGTATAAAACAACTGTCTAGTTTGACTAACAAGCTATTGCATGATAACTGTGTTCCTGAATTGCACCGTGTACTTGGACATGCAGGGTGGTCCACAATTAAGCAACTAGCAAAGGTCTGTGATATTGATGTAAAACCCTGTAAACACTACCTAGAATGCTCTGTGTGCAGTGGATGAAAGGTAAAGTCCTACCCTGTATCAAAAGTGAGCAATAGACAGACAGAAAAACCATGGTTGTGAAAAACCATGCCTAGTCAAGGAAATGCTCAGTATATACTCTTAATAGTAGATGATTACTTCAGGTACTCATATTGTTTACTACTTAAATACAAGTCAGAGGCATTTGAAAAGTTTAAAAACTGGGTTGCCATGATAGAAAGAAAATTTCCCTATAAGGTGGCAAGTCTACAAACAGACTATGGTGAAGAGTTCATGAGTAACAAATTCCAGTCTTGGTTAGAAGCAAAAGGGATTGTGCACAGACGAACCAACCTTACACACCTCAGGAGAATGGAATTTCAGAGAGAAGGTTGGGAATTTTGCAGGTGATGCAGGATTGTATGCTCCAGGATGCTAAACTACCTTTTCATTACTGGGGGGAAAGCTGTACTGCAACACATGTGATCAATCGCTTATGGAGTTCAAGCATAAATGAGACTCCACATTTCATGCTATTTGGGAAGAAACTATCCCTAAAATACATTAGAAGGTTTGGAAGCTTTGCAAATGTGTTCATTCCCAGTGCACAAAGGCTGAAGGGAAAACAGAAGTGGATGAAACTAAGATTTGTTGGTTATGCTCAAAATTGTAAAGGTTACAGATTTACTTTGGGTGATGGAAAAGTTGTAATCTCAAGTGCCAATTTTGAGAGGCATTCAGGGTGGGAACATGTCCATGCAAATTCAGAAGTATTTCTACCTATAACTGAGCAGCCAGCAGGTGCTGAAGTTAGTGATAAGAGCACACCAACTTCCCCAGATCAAGGTCACTCTAATATTCCTAAATATGCGAAGGAGAAAGAAGTTCAGGTACTGAAAAAGAAGGAGAAAGCAGTTCAGATACTAAAAAAGAGGAAGAGAAACAATATAGTGTTGATTTCCCCAGAAGACCAGATAGGGAAAACAAATGTATACCACCAGAAAGGTATGGGTCTACAGAAGTAGTCAGAATGTGCCAGACCTGGGTGGAACCACAAAGTTTCCAGGAGATGCTAGAGAGAACTATGGAAAGAACATCTTGCGTGGAGAGTATTATTTTCCAAGTGTGGTAGGAGGCTGCAGTGAGTGCAAGAAGACTATAGACCTTCTCATCTTACCAGAGTGATTCCGCTTTAAACACTGCTGATAGGGGGGCCCTTTCAAAAGCCGGCCTGCATGGAGGCCGGGGGCGGGGCCTGAGGCTGGGGGCGGGGCGCCCGAGAAGGAGTTGTCTCCGGGCGCCATTTCCCCCCAGCATGCCTGTTTGATGCGTATACAGAGCTTTGGGCAAATGGGTTTTTCTAGATTCTGCTGAGGTTTCTTCGGTCATTCCTGAATCACAACACAGAATTTTGCCATGATCCATAACCATAACCAAGCAAACTTTGCTTAGCCAGACTCCTCTGCGAGCATAACAGCACCCAGCCAGCCCCCCACCCCACCCCCGACCCTTGGCTGCTGCTGGCTTCTATACAGAGGACTTTTCCACATTCTCATTTTCTTTGCTTCTAAGGTCCTGTTTCTGGGGGCTTCCCAGTTCTGCACATGTTCTGCTCCCTCTAGTGGCAATTTCATGTAACACAGGGTTAAGTCCAACATAAAAACCTGCAGTTTAAATCTCCAGGGAGATACGCTGGAGTTAAACCTGTGTGATCATTAATCTACTACTGGAGGGAGCAAAACGTGCTCGAAACTGAACTGCCCCCCCCCCCTGAAGAAACAGAAAAGGAGAAGCAAGGAGAATGAGGATGCAGCAAAGCCCAGTGTTGCCAGCCACATCTTGTGTACAGATCCCATGTTTCTGTTTCTCCAACAGGTCCTCAAGAGAATGGGAAAATGCCCTGAAAGACCTGTATGCCTACATGTAAGTCAACACCAAGGTACATGCTCCACAGAGATGGATTGGGTAGGAGGCGGGAATGGGCAGACACGCCCTTCTACTTCAAGATAGAAAACCCCGTAGCTCAAAGCTTAAACATCTCTTTGGCATGCGGAAGGTCCCTGGTTCAGTTCTTCACCCAAAGTGGGTAGCAGACAGAGGGAAAATCCTCTGTTGAGAGCACTGATGAGACAGACCAATAGCGTGAACTGGCTGCACATGTTCGGCACAATGTCCCTTGCCTTATAGGGTGAACATGCATGGCAGAGTCTAAATTGGGCCAAAAATACCAGTAATTCCCTCTTCTGAACCAAAGCGGCCTTACTGGCAAAGAAAACCTGAATTCATAGTTGACTGGTTGGGCTTTTGGACTAGAATTGCCAATTTCCAGAATGGGCCTAGAAATCTCCCAGAATTCCAACTGATCTCCAGATGAGAGGGATCAGTTGCCGCGGAGAAAATGGCTGCTTTGGAGGGTGGAGTCTATGGTGTTCTATCCTGCTGAGACTCCTCCTCTCCGCAAACTCCACCTTCCCCAGGCTCCACCCCAACTCTCCAGGAATTTTCCAGTGCAGAGTTGGTAACCTGGTGAAACTCTCTATCGCCCAAGGCCCTGTGGGATTTACCTCAGTTCGGCAGGGTCAGCAAGATGCGGATGTCTTTGGTTGAGGCAACTACGGTGTTGTCCAACTTTCTGGCCTCCTAAAATCTGCCCCCCCCTCCTTAGCCACCCCACCCCCCTTGGGGTAAAATTGAAAACTAATTTAAATTGGGGGGAGGAAACGTAGCTTTTATACCAGGACCCATATCGGAGCCTATGGAAATTGTAAATTGCCAGTTTACCATCATTGGATATATAGGATTAATTCAATTCTAATATTGAGATTGTTAGTGATTACTTTCAGGTTGAATTTTATTGTTTGTATTTTTTTTTTATAATGTGTATAAGCTGCTCTGAGCTCGGTCTTTGGCTGGGAAAAGCAGGGTCACAAAGTCAGGCCAGAATAAGGTTTGGTTGTGTATTTATTTGTTTGTTTTATTAAATAAATACCGTATATACTCATGTATAAGTCGACCTGCATATAAGTCGAGGCACCTAATTTTACCACAAAAACTAGGAAAACTTATTGACTCGCCGATAAGTCGAGGGTGGGAAATGCAGCAGTTACTGGTAAATTTCAAAAATAAAAATAGATACCAATAAAATTACATTAATTGAGGCATCAGTAGGTTAAATGTTTTTGAATATTTATTTCAAAGAAAAACAGTAAACTAGCTCTGTAAGTGGGAAAAGGGTCAACAAAAACAATATGGTCTCAACAATAACTTTAAAAGTACAAAAACTTTAGCTCAACCAGCAACCAAGCTAAAACACAAGAGTTAAAATCCTTCAAAACTGGGTTTTTGGTCAGGGGAGGAATGTTTATGTTAGCAGTACCAACATTTCAGAGTATCTTTAGGAGACCCTCCTGATGAAACCACCCAGGTTTGGTGAAGTTTGGTTCAGGGGGGTCCAAAGTTATGGACCCTCAAAATGTAGCCCCATCTAGTATTAGCTCCCATTGGAAACAGTGGGGGATGGGGGCACCCCCTTTGAGGGTCCATAATTTTGGACCCTCTGAACCAAACTTTACCAAACTTGGTTGGTGTCATCAGGAGAATCTCTTGAAAAATCCCTGAAATTGTGGTGCCACTAGCCTAAAAACTGCACCCCCTGGCGGTCAACAAAGTAAAAACCCTAAAATGTTTTTTAAAATACACCTGACTCGCGTATAAGTCGAGGGGGGCTTTTTCAGCACAAAAAAAGTGCTGAAAAATTCGACTTCTATGCGAGTATATACGGTACTTAACCAAACCTTATCCTGTGGTGCTGAGCATTCCACAGCGCTCAGATAATTGCAAAATGCTCTCTTTTATTCTAACTTGGGACACAAATATGGATTCTCGAGGAGAATAGAACTGGATGGTGGCACCTTACAAACGTCCACCTCTGACCAGCCCCACTAGTTGGCCACTGACTCGCTGAAGTCCTCAGTTAAGTGCCCTGGCAGTAGCAAAGAAAACACATTACAAAGACAACGGGGGGTGCTCTGTAGGTTTCCCAGCTCCAGGTTGGGAAATTCCTGGGGTGGGGGTGGGGGTGGGGGTAAGAACTTGGGGAGGGGGAGGTTTATTTATTTATTTTATTTGATTTTTATACCGCCCCATCCCCAAAGGGCTCTGGGCGGTGTACAACAATTAAAACACAATATAAGTAAATAAACATTTAAAAGCAGCGATAAAATTCCCAATGCATTTACCGAGTATAAAACTCAAGGTTTAAATTTAAAGTTAAAATCAAGATATAAGGTGGCGTCCAGCGTTCCAATAATATAAAATCCCTCCCTCCCCACGGTAGAGGGAGGCGTGGCGAGTCTCATTAGATGTTTGGTGGCCCAGATGTTAAGGGCCAAAGAAGGGGCACTATTGGCGGCTAGTTCCTCCAAAGGCCCAGCGGAACAGCTCCATCTTACAGGCCCTGCAGAACTCCCCAAGGTCCCGCAGGGCCTGGACAGCTGGAGAAAGAGCGTTCCACCAGGCCGGGGCCAAGGCCATAAAGGTCCTGGCCCGTGTGGAGGCCAGCCGCATCGCCGAGGGGCCAGGGACCACCAGGAAATTGGCCTCCGCCGATCGGAGAGGCCGCGTAGGGATGTATGGGGTGATGCGGTCTCGAAGATTTGGGGAGGGGAGGGGAGGTACCCCAGCAACACATAATGCTGTTGTGTCCACCCTCCAAAGTAGCCATTTTCTGCAGAGGAATTTCTCTGGCCTTCTGGAGATTGGCTGTCATTCCAAGCTCCGCCTGGAAATTGGCAACCTGGACACCTTGCTGTCTTCTCCAGGAAACAGGAGATCCCTGGAAAGGATTGGGGAGAATTCTGCTGTTTTCTGCCCTGGTGGAAGCAGAGCCAGGACTCCTGAACATGAGAGAGTTGTGTTGGGGGGAAGGAAGATGTCATGGAGGGACCAATGACCACCCCCCTTCTGATGCCCGAGGGTCCACAACCTTCAGCCAGTCTCAGAAAAGCACTTGATTCACAGCTGTCCGCAAACTACCGCACTGTGAACAGATGATGCTGTCTTAGTCCATTAAAGTCATTGCTGTGCGCTCAGAGCGGTCGCCAAAGACTGAACCGGGAGTCTTTCGCGGCGCCACCTGCTACCAAATCCTTTGAATCTGAGTTACCAATGACTGAACGCCAGGCCCTTCTGCAATCAAAGCAGGTTCTCTGCCATTGACCGTGCCCACCCCCTGAGCAAATTGGCCTGACCCTTCAGAACAGACCTGGGCATTATACGGCCCACAGGCCACATCCGGCCCGCCGGATGACCCTGACTGGCCCCCCTGCCATGCTGGGGAACGAGGCGTCTTTGAAAGCACCGCAGAAGCTGGTTGCCTTGGCTGCCGGCTTCTGCGGGGCATTCAAAAGGCCCCCCCCCCCCCCCCCCCCACCTTTTGGCCCGGTCCTCCACAATATTTTCTGTTTCTTATGCAGCCCCATGGAAAAAATAATTGCCCACCCCTGCTTCAGAAGGTCACCCTCACGGTTGCCCAAAGCAGAGCCCGTGAGACGTCCTGCAAACCCACGGTGAGCGCAAAGGTCTTCCGCACGACAGAAGCCGCGTCTAGGGTCGCAGAGAAACCTGGAGAAAATGGCTGCTTTGGAAAGTGGACTGTATGGCAGGGGTCTGCAACCTGGCCATGCTGGCATGGGCTGATGGAATTTGTAGTCCATGAACATCTGGAGAGCCACAGGTTGCAGACCCCTGCTCTATGGCATCATACCTTACTTAAGTCCCTCCCCTCCTCAAACCCCACCCTCCTGAGGCTCCACCCATAAAATCTCTAGGCAACCCTACCCTCACCCACTCTCTGATTTAAAAAGGAGGTCAGGTACCAACTGAGCAGGTGGCTTTTCCTTTGTGAAGGAGAATAACTAGGATTTTTAAAAGAGTATGTGCGGAGCGCCATTGCGATATAAGATACAGGGATCTAAGGTCAGTATCCCCCTGAGCACATACTATGTGTCCCTTACTGGAAAGGCCCTGCAGCTTGGGAGCATGTACAAAGTGCATTCCTTTTGTGGATGGGACTAGACCCTATAGATCTATGTAAAATCAATGTTGTAGGTCTTTCCTACAGTCTTAGGTCAGTCCTACAGTCCTAGGTCTTTCCTACAGTGGCGTAGGAGGTTAGGAGCTCGTGGATCTAATCTGGAGGAACCGGGTTTGATTCCCAGCTCTGCCGCTTGAGCTGTGGAAGCTTATCTGGGGAATTCAGATTAGCCTGTACACTCCCGCACACGCCAGCTGGGTGACCTTGGGCTAGTCACAGCTTTCCGGAGCTCTCTCAGCCCCACCTACCTCACAGGGTGTTTGTTGTGAGGGGGGAAGGGCAAGGAGATTGTCAGCCCCTTTGAGTCTCCTGCAGGAGAGAAAGGGGGGATATAAATCCAAACTCCTCCTCCTCCTCCTTCTTCTTCCTCCTCCTCCTCCTCCCTCAGTCCTGGCAGCCCTGACTGCATCTGTTGTTGGGCAGGAATATAGCGAAGGAGTCTGCTTTTGCTGAAAAGCATCCGGGTAAATATCTGCCAGTCCAGTTTTTTTTTAAAAGGGCATGGTAGTGTAAGACCCTCTCAATTCCTGACCATACATTCTCTCTTTACCCTTTTTTCTCTTTCAGAAACAATTTGCAGACGTAAGTTTGGACATCAATCCTCACGTGCCGTGGGTCAGTAATGAATATTTTTTCCCCTTCTGAAGTACACTCACTGCCCTGGTGTGTCTTCTTGTGAGAAAGCCCCCCTGCGACAGACGGCAACGTTGTGTTGGCTTCCAAACGGTGTTAAAGAGAGGTTTGGCTTGGCTTAAGGGAGGCCCGTTCTGCGCAGCACAATTAAAATGTCTTGCATTTTTTAAAAAAGGGGGGAAACTGTGCGGAATTCCAACGCAAAATGTTTTATTTTGCGACCTGAAAACGTTTTATTTGTGTTGTACGGAATGGGCCCGGGAGAATCAGCTGGTTTCATGGCAATGCGGAAAAGGAGGAATGAGAAGATGCCAGGAGAACGGATTGGCCTCCACCTTGTCAAAATGTTCTGGCTGTGTCTTACTGTGTTTCCCCGAAAATAAGACAGTGTCTTATATTAATTTTTGCTCCCAAAGATGCGCTATGTCTTACTTTCAGGGGATGTCTTATTTTTCCGCTCCACAGCTGCCTGCTCTGGTGCTTCCAAACCAAAACTTTGCTACGTCTTACTTTCAGGGGATGTTTTATATTTCGCACTTCAGCAAAACCTCCACTATGTCTTATTCTCAGGGGATGTCTTATTTTCGGGGAAACAGGGTAGTAAGTGCAAAGAAAAAGCGGAAACACATTGGAGTGTTCGGTTTGATTTGCAAAACACCAAGAAGAAAGTAGCGTATTCCTTTCCCAAGCCTTTCTTGATTCGCTGGCCGTTGAAAATAGGTGCCTTCCAGCAAAACAATTAGCATGGAATGACTCATAAGGAAAGTAATCTCTAGAGAGGAATTCCCCCAGTGCCCTATCTTATTTACCTAGTTCAAATTCCTCCTTGCAGACTCTCAGAAGGATTATTTCCCAACCTTGAAAGCCACCATAAAAACTAACTTAATATCATTTCGCCCCAAGCTACTGCAGCTGTGCTCATCCGTTGTGTTTCTCTCTCGTAAAGTAGCTGAGAAATTCTTGCAGGTTTGGGAGGAGAGGCTGGGATGAGTAGTATTTGGGGAAGGGAGGGGGCTCAGTGGGGTATATTGTCAGAGTTCACCCTCCAAAGCAATCATTTCCCCTAGAACAGGAGTATCCAATTGGCCATGCCAACAGGGGCTGATGGGAACTGTACTCCGTGAACATCAGAGTTGGACACCCCTGCTCTAAAAGGACCATCTCTGCCATCTGAAGAGGCACTGAAATTCCAAGAGATATTCTATCCTTGCCTTAACTGTATGGTGACCAGACGTCCCGCTTTTGGCGGGACAGTCCCACCTTAAAACATTTTGTCCTGCGGGTTTTTTGAAGTGTCCCGGTTTTTGGAAGGCTGCTGCACTGCCTTCTGGGGCGCGCCCCTGAATTCAATGCGGCAGCCTCCTGCGCACGCAGCCGCAGGAGCGCATTGCCTTCTGGGGCGCTCCTGGTTTCCTGCCCTGTCACAGGGAGCGCCCCAGAAGGCAGTGCGCTCCTGCGGCCGCGCACGCATGCCCAGAAGGCAGCATGCGCACGTGGCCGCAGGAGCACTGCCTTCTGGGGCGCTCTTGTTTCCCACCCTGTGACAGGGTGGGAAACGGGAGCGCCCCAGAAGGCAGTGCGCTCCTACGGCTGCGCGCACACACATGCATGCGCAGCCTCCCGCCTATCCGCCCGTCCCAGTTTACAAAGGTGATCATCTGGTCACCTTACTTAACTGGCCAGTCCGTTCTGGAAATGGTATAGCTGACAAGCGAAGGAAAACACAGCTGGCTTCCTCTGGTGGAAAACGCCAGATCTATTTGTCCAACAAAACACACATTTTACCATACACAACCAACTCGGTGCTTGTGACACCTTCTGTGTACTGCAGACTCCCAAAGGATGCTGGCTGCATTTGGAGAATGATACAGTGTTCGAAGAGGAGCTGGGACTCTGGGTGGTAGAGAGGCATCTTTTCAGCATCTTTGGTTGGTTGCCCACATTTAAATCAAAAGGTGATGACTTGAGGCTCCAAGCAACATGGAAATGGGCAGCCCTCATCAGGGGAGAATGCCCATATTGTGAAGCAACCTAACCCTAACCCTAACCCTAACCCTGACCTGCCCAGCTGCAGTTTAAAACTAAAAAGGTGGATCTTTCTGAGAATCCCGTCAGAGGCCTCCTAACGCTCAGGAGACCCAAAACAAGGCCTTGACCGGGATCCAGAAACTTAACTGGTAGCCGGCACAAATAGCTAGTCTTCAAAAGGTCAGTATTATATGGAGCAAGTTTGAAAACTTGGGTTGCCTATCACCAGGTGGCAGAGATCACATCCCTTGGAGAAAGTGACCACTTTGGAAAGGTGGAATCCATGGCGTCATATCCTGCTGAGGTCCTTCCCTCCCCAAACCTTGTTTTCCTCAGGCTCCACCCCCAAAATCTCCAGATAATTCCCAACCCAGAGCTGGGAACTCTGAGACCCACGCGCTCAGAAAGAGACACATCCATTTCCCCTTGGCCAGGTGCACCCAATCTTTTTGAGCAGGCATTGTTGGAATCCTGTCACAGCATGGTGGACCAAGCCACAAAAACAGCTGCCACAAAAACAGCTGCCACATAAAATGGCTGCCTGAATTTCAGTCGCACGGTGAAGATCCCTGTGGTATGGCAGCAATTGCTGCCACAGCAACCTCTTGTTAAAAAAAGCACAGCCAAATTTCCAATGTCCAGAAGCCTGTCAAGGAAAAAGCCCTACCGGGCCTTGCTCACTTTCTATAAACACTTTGCAGGTGCCAGGAAAGAGGCACCATTGGGGACCCCTGCACTAAGCAATGACAGGTCACAACAGAGGCCTCTGAGGTGGTTCGGGTCCCCGATCCCAGCAAGAGCAGTTTGGGCAGCCGATAAATAGAAGAAGAGTTTGGATTTCTATCCCCCCTTTCTCTCCTGCAGGAGACTCAAAGGGGTTTACAATCTCCTTGTCCTTCCCCCCTCACAACAAACACCCTGTGAGGTGGGCGGGAGTGTATAGGCTAATCTGAATTCCCCAGATAAGCCTCCACAGCTCAGGCAGCAGAGCGGGGAATCAAACCCGGTTCCTCCAGATTAGATACACGAGCTCTTAACCTCCTACGCCACTGCTGCTCCTTGCTGTGGCAAGAGGTTGGGTGGCAAATAGCTCGGCCACTTACCCAATGCCATTCCATAGGCAGAACCAGGGGCAAGCTTAACATGTATCAGAGTTGGATAGGCCTCTCCCTTAACAAACAGCACCTTCTAAAAGCTTCCATTTGCTTCCACAGGACACCTGCAAAGTTGGCGGTAGCCCTGAAGGAAATCCCCATCTTTAGGTAAGTGATGTGTTCCCCGATCCCTCGGAACCAGGGAGTGTCAGGTCAGCAGAGTTTGTGTGTGCTTCTGAGAAACAGAGTTGGGCACAGAGCCGATTTGTTTTTGCAAAACTCACGCGAGTCTTTTATGTGCAAGGAACTTCATTCTACGCAGGACGGAGTGCAGTTGTCCCTTCCACATCGCGACTTTCCCGATCGTGTTTTCGGTATTATTGCGGTTCAGCACGAGAAAGTACTGTAAATGGGAATTTTAATGGCACAATCGTTTACTAAAATTAACGAACAGCTGCACAATTTCCCCCCCTGAAATTAAATCTGCAGTAAAAGAACCGCGGTTCAAAGCTTGCGTTCGCAGCAATCTCACGCGGATTTCGCAGTGATCTTGGCATCTCGAGTTTTACGCAGTTTTCCAGATCATGGGGGGGCCCAATGATTATGCCCTCTTTAACCCCACAATGTGGAAGGGACAACTGTAGAGCAGGATTCTAATCTAACTGGAGGTATGTTCAGCGCTAGAGAAGAGAGTATGCAGAGAAGGTATCAGCCAGAAGAAAGATTCCATAAGAGAGGCAGTCTACATATCAAAGGGATAGCATCAGAGTAGTACATAGGTGTCGAATTCGCGGCCCTCCAGATGTTATGGACTACAGTTCCTATCATCCCCTGCCAGCATCATGCTGCCAGGGATTATGGGAACTGTAGTCCATAACATCTAGAGTTTGACACCTGTGGAGTAGTAGAAAGGCAGCACACTTGGATTCCTGACCTGTCTATCTCTCTGACCCACTGAAGTCGCCCTCTGAAGTCCGAAATTAAGAGAAAGGGCAGGGTCCTTCACTTCCAACATCCACAGCCATTTTGTGTGGGCACTTCTGGAATTCCGACACAATGTGATAGCCTTATAGCCACAACATGGGTATCACCAGAAGGTGGAACTAGTCACAAAATGGCAGGGGCAGCTTGTTGCTTTGTGCCCTTATACCCAAGCAAATGTGCTTCAATTGATACGGGATGAGAGAACAGTTGTAAACCAGTGGTGGGATCCAAAAATTTTAGTAACAGGTTCCCATGGGGGTGGGATTCAAACTGTGGCGTAGCGCCAATGGGGCTGGGCGGGGCACGACAGGGGCGTGGCCGGGCATTCTGGGGGGGGGGCTGTGGCAAGGACGCAGCCGCTGCGCTGGTCCTTGGGCGGGAAACGAATGCACGCAGGTGCAGGCTACCACGCACGCCGGTGCACCTCCTGCTAGACTGCTTCAAGTTCTGCGCGCTACTGCTGAGAGGAGGGGCGTAACGAAGGCAAAAACCACGTGGCAAAATCACCAATTAGTAACCCCCTCTCGGCACACACAAATAACGAGTAACCTACTCTCGGGAACCTGTGAGAACCTGCTGGATCCCACCTCTGGTTGTAAACCCATACGGGTGGGTTCAGAGGAGTTCCGGTCCCACGCGCATGGACAAGTACCCGCCAAGTTGCAATAGGGCCAGTAAATAAACTAGTGACACCAGAAACAGACTCAAGCCCCTACCCTACATTTTCCTTCTGCGAAGAACAGAATACAATCCTACACATAGAAGGCAGCTGGAGAAATGTTCAGGGGACGTAGCAGAGGGCCCTTTAACACAGGCCTGTGGCTAAAACTTCTCCCTTTTCTATGTCTTTCAGCAACTGCACAGCCATAAGGTAAGTAGGGATAGTGCCAGACCTCGAAAACATTACCTGTCATTGATGGAACGCTGCCTTGGGATATCCTGATGGGTTGGTGGTTTAGATGGCTTCCCTCATCTAAATGTGTCCATCGTTTTTTAACGTCAGGCTGCAGACATGAACCAACAGCCAAATTGGGGGTGGGGGTGGGGAGGGGACAGTTGAAATGCCAGCAACTGTGCCTGCAGTTGTCGAGAGACACACGACAACCTACATAGGCAGTGGTGGGATCCAAAAATTTTAGTAACAGGTTCCCATGGTGGTGGGATTCAAACTGTGGCATAGCGCCAACGGGGCTGGCCAGGGCACGACGGGGGCGTGGCCGGGCATTCTGGGGCGGGGCATTCCTGGGCGGGGCTTGGCAAGAATGCAGCCGCTGCGCCGGTCCTTGGGCGGGAAACGAATGCACGCAGGCGCAGGCTGCCACGCACGCCGGTGCACCTCCTGCTAGACTGCTTCAAGTTCTGCGCGCTACTGCTGAGAGGAGGGGCGTAACGAAGGCAAAAACCACGTGGCAAAATCACCAATTAGTAACCCCCTCTCGGCACACACAAATAATGAGTAACCTACTCTCGGGAACCTGTGAGAACCTGCTGGATCCCACCTCTGTACATAGGTAAACAGAAACCTTCCCTGACCCATAGCTTTCCTGTCAAATACCTTGTCTCTGGCCTAAGTAACAGACCATGGCGCCGTCTTCAGCTTAGGGCTGTGCTGGAAAATTTGGGGGCAGAGTCAGGTCAGGGCAATATTTGACGAGAAAAGGGAGCTCAGAAGGGATGTAAAACCATAGAGTGCGCTCCTTTCAAAATCTGCCATTTTCTCCTGGTTTCCCCCAGGGAGGGGTTGTTAACTCTAGGGCAGTGGTGGCGAACCTATGGTACGGGTGCCAGAGGTGGCACTCAGAGCCCTCTCTGTGGGCACGCGCAAACAGAGTGCCCCCCCCCCACACACACACATCTAGGCTGGCCTGGGCTGCTGGGCTTGATTATTAGCATTAAACCTAAGACCTAGTTTTGGGGAAACAGTGTAGGTAACCCTGTTAAGCGCTGTTAAACCCCACTGATTTTCATGCGAAGAAATAAAGCGCAATCCTTTACCTGAGAGTAAACTCGGTTGCTGGCAATGGGGCTTGCTTCTGAGTAAACCCTCCTAGGGTCGTGATTCACCCGTTGGAAGAGTTGCACGGTTGCTTCAAAGCAAAGCCACTGACTACCACCAAGCTTACTCCTGAGTAACACACGCCTCAGAGCCAACTGTTTTTTCTAAACTAAAACCTCAGTATTCAGGGATTTAAATTTGCACCCTGTATTTGGCCCTTTCGCGATAGAATAAATTAGGTTTTGGAGTTTGCCATTTGGGCGCTCGGTCACCGAAAAGGTTAATATCCACTGCTCTAGGGGTAGGGAAGGGGACAGGGTCTTGCTTCTCTTTTCCCCCTGTAGCACCTTAAGCCCTCAAAAAGAGAGAGGAATCACACGATGAAGCAAGAATCGGAAAAGACTCTGGATCCAAACTTAGAAGAAGAGTTTGGATTTATACTCCGCCTTTCTGTTCTGTAAGGAGACTCAAGGCGGCTTACAAGCTCTCCTCTCCCCACAACAGACACCTTGTGAGGCAGGTGGGGCTGAGACAGTTCGGAGAGAACTGTGCCTAGCTCAAGGTTACGCAGCAGGAATGTAGGAGTGGGGAAACAAATCTGATTCACCAGATAAGAGTCTGCCGCTCATGCGGAGGAGAGGAGCATCAAATTCGGTTATCCGGATTAGAGACCACTTTGCTCTTAACCACTACACCGTGCTGGCTCTTAGACTTACCAAAACCACTTACAAAAGGCTGTTTGCCATTCAGGGATAAAGTCATTAAGCATCAGTTAAAACCAGGCTGTGAGAAGAAGAGTTTGGATTTATATCCCCCCTTTCTCTCCTGCAGGAGACTCAAAGGGGCTTCCAATCTCCTTGCCCTTCCCCCCTCACAACAAACACCCTGTGAGGTAGGTGGGGCTGAGAGAGCTCCGAGAAGCTGTGACTAGCCCAAGGTCACCCAGCTGGCGTGTGTGGGAGTGTACAGGCTAATTTGAATTCCCCAGATAAGCCTCCACAGCTCAGGCGGCAGAGCTGGGAATCAAATCCGGTTCCTCCAGATTAGATACACGAGCTCTTAACCTCCTACGCCACTGCTGCTCCTACAGAGATTGTGACAAGCAATGCTAATTGGTGTGTACAGGGGGGGAATGGTCATTGCTACATCTAGCATCCCTAAGGTTGGGAGAATTCTCAAGGCTCAGGTGCTCCTGAGGCTGGGAAGACGCCACAGAGGAGTTACGGAACCTGATAAGCATCACCGAGAATTTGGGGGATGAACAGATTTCATCGAGGAGGAATAGCCTGATCCCGTCAGATGACAGCAGGGCTGGTACTTGGATGGGAAATCACCATGGATGGCACTTGACACACACTCACAGAGGTCTTCTAGTTCAAGATAGGTCTGGGCCAGGGCGATGTCTCCACACGTCGTTAACTTACAGAATTCTCTAGCGTAAAATGTGGCAGAGTCCCTTGCTCTGAAGGCTCGAAAAAACAAATCAGAGACATTCGTAGAAGAAAATTCTATCGGTGGGCATTCAACATGGCAGCTGTAGCAGAACTCCCATAACCAGAAGTACTCTAGAATCATAGAGTTGGAAGGGGCCATACAGGCCTTCTAGTCTAATGCTTGCTCAATGCAGGATCAGCCTAGAACAGTGGTGGCGAACCTATGGCACGGGTGCCAGAGGTGGCACTCAGAGCCCTCTCTATGGGCACGCGCAAACAGAGTGCCCCCCCCCCCACACATCTAGGCTGGCCTGGGCCGCTGGGCTCGATTATTAGTATTAAACCTAGTTTTGGGGAAGCAGTGGAGGTAACCCTGTTAAGCGCTGTTAAACCCCACTGATTTTCATGCGAAGAACTAAAGCGCAATCCTTTACCTGGGAGTAAACTCAGTTGCTGGCAATGGGGCTTGCTTCTGAGTAAACCCTCCTAGGGTCATGATTCACCCATTGGAAGAGTTGTGTGGTTGCTTCAAAGCAAAGCCACCGACTACCACCAAGCTTACTCCTGAGTAACGCACACCTCAGAGCCAACTATTTTTTTCTAAACTAAAACCTCAGTATTCAGGTTAAATTGCCGTGTTGGCCCTTTGCGATAAATAAGTGGGTTTTGGATTGCAATTTGGGCACTTGGTCTCGAAAAGGTTCGCCATCACGAGCCTAGAACATCCCGGACAAGCGTTTGTCCAGCCGCTGATTAAAGACTGCCAGTGAGAGGGATCTCATCGCCTTCTAGGCAGCTGAACTACTCTTACTATAATTTTTTTCCTTAATAGCCAGCTGGAACCTTTCTGCCCGTAACTTAAAACCCATTATTACTGAATAACCAAGTCACACACCTTCACGTTTTGCTAGTGGCATCGTGCATCCACCGTTGGAAAAAAAACACGCTGGATCTGCCAAGACAATTAATTCAACTGGTTGTGGTGGGTTTTCTGGGTCCACTAGACCACGGCCACACAGCCTGGAAAACCCACCACGACCAGTTGAATCCGGCCGTGAAAGCCTTCGACAATAAATGAATTCAACGTTGGGGTGCTGTGTGGTTTCCGGGCTGTATGGCCGTGTTCTAGCAGCATTCTTCGTGTTGATGTGTTTGGGGCTGTGTAGGGATGGGTGGAGGAAGGGGAAAGTGAGGATGATGTATGAGTCTGAAATTGTGTGCATCAAGGAATGCTGCTGTAAATTTCGTTGTGCGTGCACAATGACAATAAAATGCTGATGCTTATGCTTCTCTCCTGACGTTTCATCTGCATCTGTGGCTGGCATCTTCAGAGGATCTGAAGATTCAGAGGATTCAGATCCTCTGAAGATGCCAGCCACAGATGCAGGCAAAACATCGGGAGAGAATGCTGCTAGAACACGGCCATGCAGCCCGGAAACCACACACCACCCCTGTGACTCCGGCCGCGAAAGCCTTCGACAATACATAATTCAACGTTCACCATCTGGAGCTACTGCGAAGTTGTCAACCATTAATTTTGTTTCTCCCTCTCTCTGCAGCTTAGAGAATCTGAACTTTGACAGTAAGTTTCAAAAGTTGCTGTATACGCACACAAAGACCTGGAACACCCAGCTTTTCCCAGAAGGGGTCAAACGTCACGAGTCCAAAATCTTCCACCATTGTTCATTTCTTCACCCCTCTGCCGTGTCAATTGGAGTTTTCCCGGCAGTGAAAACCGAAGGGTATTCTGATCCACAGTAAACTTTGCTCCTGTGGACCCCGATCCCCTAACCCAGCGATGGCGAACCTAAGACACACGTGTCAAAGGATACATGCCATGACGTTTTGGGTGAGGAGGTCCCACATCTGGCCCCAGTTGAGAGCATAGCAGCGCTGTCCCAGGAGGCATTATGCTTTTCTTCAGGCTGGGGTGGTGACACACCAGCAGAGTCAAGTTAGGTTTCTGGATTTTTGACTAGCCGAGCCGAAAAGGTTCACCGTCATTGCCCTAAATCCGTGGTGGCGAACCTATGGCACGGGTGCCAGAGGTGGCACTCAGAGCCCTCTCTGTGGGCGCACACAAACAGAGTCGCCCCCTCCCCACACATCTAGGCTGGCCTGGGCCGCTGGGCTTGATTATTAGCATTAAACCTAAGACCTAGTTTTGGGGAAGCAGCGTAGGTAACCCTGTCAAGCGCTGTTAAACCCCACCGATTTTCATGTGAAGAACTAAAGCGCGATCCTTTACCTGGGAGGAAGCTCGGTTGCTGGCAATGGGGCTTGCTTCTGAGTAAACCCTCTTAGGGTCGTGATTCACCCATTGGGAGAGTTGCACGGTTGCTTCAAAGCAAAGCCATCGACTACCACCAAGCTTACTCCCGAGTAACACACGCCTTGGAGTCAACTGTTTTTTTTTCTAAACTAAAACCTCAGTGTTCAGGTTAAATTGCCGTGTCGGCCCTTTGCGATAAATAAGTGGGTTTTGGGTTGCAAATTTGGGCGCTCGGTCTCGAAAAGGTCCGCCATCACTGCCCTAAATGAATCTGGGTCCCCTCCTCATTCGTCCTTCAGGAAAACAAAGAGTTTAGGAAAACAAAGTTCAGGAAAGTTTAGGAAAACAAAGTTCAGGAAACCAAAGAGTTCCTCCACTGAGGAACTTTGACCTTTTGTGATGCGAATGCTAATTTTCGTGTCGTGTCCTTGGGGGGGGGGGGTGTTTTATTATTAACGACTGGTACTTTAGAATTGCTCTTCAAGTATTTTGTCCCTTGCTGAGACAGAAGATTTAAACATTCCAGCTCACAGATTCCCCAAGCAAGGCAGAGGGTTCTGGCGTATACTTTGGGGTGGGAGCAAGGAGAAAATAAATTAGGAGATTGATTGCTAATGGACCTTTCCTCCCGACCAGGAAAGCCTTTGCATTTGCAGAGGTGGCCTTTGCTCGGGACCAGGAAAGCATTTGCCTTCCCTAAGTGAGATGACTGGATCAAGAGAAATGAAAAAGCTGGTTTGGTCGCTGTCCAAAGATAATGAATGGGCAGACCCTACCACAGTGGTGGCGAACCTATGGCACGGGTGCCAGAGGTGGCACTCAGAGCCCTCTCTGTGGGCACGTACAGAGTCGCCCCCACCACCCCTCCCACACACACATCTAGGCTGGCCTGGGCCGCTGGGCTCGATTATTAGCATTAAACCTAAGACCTAGTTTTGGGGAAGCAGTGTAGGTAACCCTGTTAAGTGCTGTTAAACCTCACCAATTTTCATGCGAACTAAAGAGCGATCCTTTACCTGGGAGTAAGCTCGGTTGCTGGCCGTGGGGCTTGCTTCTGAGTAAACCCTCCTAGGGTCGTGATTCACCTGTTGGAAGAGTTGCACGGTTGCTTCAAAGCAAAGCCACCGACTACCACCAAGCTTACTCCCGAGTAACGAACGCCTCAGAGCCAACCGTTTTTTCTAAACTAAAACCTCAGTATTCAGGTTAAATTGCCATGTTGGCACTTTGCGATAAATAAGTGGGTTTTGGGTTGCAGTTTGGGCGCTCGGTCTCAAAAAGGTTCGCCATCACTGCCCTACCACGTTTTTAATCCACCCTTCCAAGCACAATGCTTGGCTGCTTTGCCCCTCCACCCCCAGGCAAGCCTGTGAGATAGGCCGGGTTGTGTAATGTGTGACTGACACAGCACAGCCTCAAACAAATGTCATGATAAAGGCTTCTCTCTCCACTTCAAGGAGTTTGGATTTATTCCCCGCTTTTCTCTCTGGTAGGGAGACTCAAGGTGGCTTGCAAGCTCCTTTCCCTTCCTCTCCCCACAACAGACCCCTTGGGAGGGAGGTGGGGGGCCGCTAGCCGTAACATTTTTGGTGCCGCTAGCCTTAAAAATGCGCCCCCTGCAGGCCAAAACGTAAAAAACACTAAAAAAATTTAAAAACACACAAACGACCCTGAAATGTTGGCGCCCCCTCACGTGACCAAATGGGGGCGCCCGGAGACATAGGGTACCCCCTGTCCCTAGGCAGGTACGCCACTGGTGGGGGCTGAGAGAGTTCAGAGAGAACCGTGGCTATCCAAGGTCACCCAGAAGGCTTCATGTGGAGGAGCAGGGAAACAAATTTGGTTCACCAGATAAGAGTCCACCATTCATGTGGACGAGTGGGAAATCAAACCCGGTACTCCAGATGAGAGTCCACCACTCTTAACCACACCACGCTAGCTCTTGTGCTCCTATCGCACCCGACCTCCTAATCTTGAGAGACGTGATCTCCAACCAATGAGATTCCTTAGAGCCCTCTTCTTCTGATTTAAATATTTCATGAGCCACTTTGCGGGCCCCAGATAGGGAGAGAGACTGAACCCCGCTCTTTGCAGGCAAACTCAAAAGGAGCGTTGGATGCCAGACCCAACTAACAGGCTTGCGTTTCCCTGCTCCACAGGTATCAATGCTACGCTGTCCCAGAACTGGCTCACAGCGAAGGCCAAGAACGAGAGCGGCGGGGAAACGCCAGCGGCGGAAGCGCCGGCGGCGGAATCGCGGGCGCCCAGCTGCCCAATCAACACTGTTGTGTAGCAGCAAGAACTGCACCAGACATGTGAAATAAAATTGCGATCAAAGGAGAACGCCTGACCTGCCAATTATTGATCCTCCAATCTAGTCAAGCATTTAGCATTGGAAAGGTGCGTACGAGAACACCCAGCTGTTGCCTCTAACCTCCCTTGTGTTACACTGCTGTGGAAGTCAACAGCAAACTGTGTGCACGAGGGAAGGGGAAAATGCATCAAGTCAAGTGAGGTATACTTGTTCTCTGGACGATGTTAGCTGCGGGGGGCAATTGGGTTTTTTTAGAAGAAGAGGAGTTTGGATTTATATCCCCCCTTTCTCTCCTGTAGGAGACTCAAAGGGGCTGACAATTTCCTTTCCCTTCCCCCCTCACAACCAACACCCTGTGAGGTGGGTGGGGCTGAGAGAGCTCCGAGAAGCTGTGACTAGCCCAAGGTCACCCAGCTGGCGTGCGTGGGAGTGCACCGGCTAACCTGAATTCCCCAGATAAGCCTCCACAACTCAAGCGGCAGAGCTGGGAATCAAACCTGGTTCCTCCGGATCAGAATGCACCTGCTCTTAGCCACTATGCCACTGCTGCTCCCCACCCGTAATGTACAGATTTTACCCACCCGTAATGTACAGATGAGCCCAATCTTGCAGAGATACTTTCTGCTGGCTTGCCAGATAATCTTACTTAAAAGAGACCTACCATATTTATTTTATTTTTTATTTTATTATTGGATTTTTATACCGCCCTCCCCCGGAGGGCTCATATTCTTCCTGTCCTCTATTTCTCAGGAGGGAATCAACTTTTACATCAATGTTTTTCAGTTCATTATCCGTTTTGGGGGGTTGTGGGCTGTATAGCCGTGTTCCAGTAACGTTTTCTCCTGACGCTTCGCCTGTATCTGTGGCTGGTATCTTTAGAGGATCTGTATCTCTCTCCCCTTTTTAACTTCTGCAGCCCTTATACATCTATGGGCCTTTCCTGTCGCGCTCTCTCTCTCGAGAGAGAAAGGGACTTTTAGATCGTCTGGACGCTATATTCTTTTCGCTGTGTTTTAAACGCTCTTATTTTAATGTTTAGAGCCCATATTTATATTGTATTTCGATTTAAAATCATGAGAGAGCTCTATTTGTTCAGTTATGTTATGTTGTTTATGTTGTACACCGCCCAGAGCCCTTCGGGGATGGGCGGTATAAAATTTAATAAATAATAATAATTGGGGCGCTGTGTGGTTTCCGGGCTTCGTGGCTGTGTTCTAGCAGCATTCTCTCCTGATGTTTCGCCTGCATCTGTGGCTGGCATCTTCAGAGGAATCCTCTAAAGATGCCAGCCACAGATGCAAGCAAAACGTCAGGAGAGAATGCTGCTAGAACACGGCCATACAACCTGGAAACTACACAGCACCCCAGTGATTCTGGCCGTGAAAGCCTTCGACAATCATCATCATCATCATCATCATCATCATCATCATCATCATCATCATCATCATCATCATCATCATCTGTGGCTGGCATCCAGATCCTTAGAAGATGCCAGCCACAGATGCAGGCGAAACGTCAGGAGAGAATGCTGCTAGAACACGGCCACACAGCCCGGAAACCACACAGCACCCCAGTGATTCTGGCCGTGAAAGCCTTCGACAATCATCATCATCATCATCATCATCATCATCTGTGGCTGGCATCCAGATCCTTAGAAGATGCCAGCCACAGATGCAGGTGAAACGTCAGGAGAGAATGCTGCTAGAACACAGCCATACAACCTGGAAACTACACAGCACCCCAGTGATTCTGGCCGTGAAAGCCTTCGACAATCATCATCATCATCATCATCATCATCATCATCATCATCATCATCATCATCATCATCATCATCTGTGGCTGGCATCCAGATCCTTAGAAGATGCCAGCCCCCCAGTGATTCCGGACGTGAAAGCCTTCGACAATACATTATCCATTTTTTTCACAGTATGGTTGCACAGCGTAAATAACTTCTCCGCTTTGTTTCTATCTCCATTGAAGCTACTTGGATGGGGAGCTTACGATCGTTCCCTCTTGGGAATGAGTCTCCTGATCGAATAGCTCCCCATTGCTTAAGAGAAAAATGAATTGAAGTGGGTATTGTAAATTCCCGCATTTGGTTTTCACTGGTGGATTTTACAATGAAAAAAGTCCCCCCCCCTTTTAAGCATAAGCATTTATTGTCATTGTGCACGCAACACGAAATTTACAGCAGCATTCCTCGATGCACGCAAATTCAGACTCATACCCCATCCTCACTTTCCCCTTCCTCCACCCATCCCTACACAGCCCCAAACACATCAACACGAAGCTGCGGAGTTTAGCATAACCACAGCTTTAGAGTAGTAGCTGTCTCTAAGCCTCTTTGTCCTAGTTTTGATAGACCTGTATCGTCTGCCGGATGGTAACAGTTCAAAAAGAGAGTGTGCTGGATGAGGCAGGTCTCTCAGAATATTTTAGGTTTCCTGCAGGCCGGGGAAGGGCTAACTCCCTCCAAGTCACATACACATTTCCTCGAGGCCATCTGAAATCTTGGAAGTAACGTGTTCAAAAGACAGAAATTGCAGCCAGAAACCAAAAGTCTGTGCCGTTAACGGATTATCCCTCAAAGCAGAGATTGTAAGTCCTGAGGGACTGCGACTCGATGAAACAAGGACTCAGTTGTAGAGCAAATGCAGGAAATTAGCCCCAAGGTCATAAAGCCGTCTTCCTCAGGAAAATGAAGGCTGGATCGCCAGAAGGGGAAGTTTGGCTTCAGCTGTACTGCAGGGCAAGCAACCTGTTGAAAGAAGCCACTAACCTTAATGCTAGTTTACCAAGCGTCTGTGGTGCTTTGTTTTTCTACTACCTAAAATATCAAAACAGCATACACTGGGGTGGGGGTCTGCAACCTGCGGCTCTCCAGATGTTCGTGGACTACAAATCCCATCAGCCCCTGCCAGCATGGCCTGATGGGAATTGTGGTCCACGAACATCTGGAGAGCCGCAGGTTGCAGACCCCTGCACCAGATAAAAGGTCTCGGATGAAGACGACTGGTTCTTTGTATTCTTCTGCTAATCCTGGAAGGAAGGAAGGAAGGAAGGAAGGAAGGAAGGAAGGAAGGAAGGAAGGAAGGAAGGAAGGAAGGAAGGAAGGAAGGAAGGAAGGAAGGAAGGAAGGAAGGAAGGAAGGAAGGAAGGAAGGAAGGAAGGAAGGAAGGAGACTCACCCCCCCCCCATCTTATTCTGAAAGCCTGCTCAGATTTGGAGATCTCAGAAAGATCTGCCTGCACAAGTTTGGGATCGGCAGCACCCCAACAAAAGGCGTGTGAGAAACCCACCCTCTGCTCTTATCTCGAAGCAAGTGTAAAATCCAGGATGACAGCAAGCCCTGGTTGGGTGTTAAACCTAGCTGAAAGCAATGCAGATGCGCCGACTAACCGTGGTTACGGATAAGGGAGTTTCTGAGTCAGGTGGAGGATACAGAAATGCACGACCTCTTGTCTTGGCTTCATTAACCATAGTTTAGTGGCTGGAAATATCACATTTACCCTGACCCAGATGGCCCAGGCTAACCCGGTCTCATCAGATCTCGGAAGCTGAGGAGCAGCAGTCCCGGTTAGTACCCGGATAGGAGACCATCAAGGAAGTCTAGGGGTGATATGCATAGGCAGGCAATGAAAAACCACCTCCGAAAATCTGCCCTGACCTGGATGACCCAGGCGAGACTGATCTCATCAGACCTTGGAAGCTAAGGAAGGTTGGCCCTGGTTAGTACTCAGATAAGAAACCACCAAGGAAGTCCAGGGTTGACACGTAGGGTGGCAATGGCAAACCACCTCTGAACATCTTTTCCTTTGGAAATGCTACAAGTAAGCCATAAATCAGCTGTGACTTAACGCTTTCCACCATCACCAATTTCACATATACACTGGCCCTGGACATCCAATGGTAACTCTTTCAACTTGGTTGTTGCATTTCCCAGAACAGGGGTGCCCATCTCTGGCTCTTCAGATGTTCATGGACTACATTGAGGGACTGGAGTCCCTTCCTTATGAGGAGAGGCTGCAGCGTTTGGGACTCTTTAGTTTGGAGAGGAGACGTCTGAGGGGGGATATGATTGAAGTCTATAAAATTATGCATGGGGTAGAAAATGTCGACAGAGAAATTTCTCTCTCTCACAATACTAGAACCAGGGGGCATTCATTGAAAATGCTGGGGGGAAGAATTAGGACTAATAAAAGGAAACACTTCTTCACACAACGTGTGATTGGTGTTTGGAATATGCTGCCACAGGAGGTGGTGATGGCCACTAACCTGGGTAGCTTTAAAAGGGGCTTGGACAGATTTATGGAGGAGAAGTCGATCTATGGCTACCAGTCTTGATCCTCTTTGATCTGAGATTGCAAATGCCTTAACAGTCCAGGTGCTCGGGAGCAGCAGCAGAAGGCCATTGCTTTCACATCCTGCATGTGAGCTCCCCAAGGCACCTGGTGGGCCACTGCGAGTAGCAGAGAGCTGGACTAGATGGACTCCGGGCTGATCCAGCTGGCTTGTTCTTAGGTTCTTATGTTCTTACAGTTCCCATTAGCCAACTGGCCAGGCCAGCAGGGGCTGATAGGAATTGTAGTCCATGAACATCTGAAGTGCCAGAGTTGGACACCTCTGTCCCAGAATAAAAAGAATCGGTCCAACATGGTTTGAAATAACAGGCAGTAACTTTTTGAGGGGGGGGGGAGGGGGAATAAAAAGTCCTTCAGTCAAAACTAGATTTGAAATTTTATTGGATCGTCTTCACACAAAATTTATTACAGCAGCTTCGTGGTATGTGTGTGTTTTATTTCCTTCTCTCTTCTCTTTTAGGGGAATGTTGATAGCAAATAAGGTTTTTTTTCTTTTTTTTAAATATAACACTTCATACTGAGCTCTCAGAAAAAATTTTTCTAGGATCACCGCACAGGGTTCTGTAAGAGAACAGACTCAACATGCTAAAGTGACATTTTTTCATCCAGGAAGATAGATATATATATTTATGTATATATATATATATATTTAAATCCACTAATTCCAAGGAGCGTGTAGTTTTTTTGACGATTCTGAACAAGAACGCGCTGCCCGTGAAACGCAACTGATTCCTCTGCAGGGCTGCCCAAAATACATCGAAAGCAGCACAACGTACTGCAGGAAGGGGAAGAGGCCCAGATTCTTGTGACAAGTCCCATCGGAGAGTCGTATAAACAGCTGACACACCACAGTTGATTTCTTTTATTAGGGGGAAAAGAAAATACCCCTAGCCACAGAGAGGTGTATTGAGGTACCAGGTGTCTTGAAGCAGAAGCACAAGTCAGCTGATGAAACCATGCTTCCTTCCAGCTGTTTTCTTTTCCGCCCCTCTCCCCCTCCCATACTGAATTTCTAAACCAGGGGACCTCCTCTGACATACTGACAGCGACAGATGCGTCCTGAAATGTTAAGTGCTGACATAATGGCGAGCTTTACTTCATTTGTAGCTGTTCTCCACCCAAGGTTTCAAATAAATAACCGTTAACAAGTCCCAATTTCAGGGGACAAAAAAAATAGGTTTGTAGAAAAAGGGCCGGGGGGAGGGGGGAGGGCGGGGAAGAGAATAAAGTTTCCAGCCAAAGTTAGAGTTTTCAAGCTGTCCTCGCTTTTCAAGCTGTCCACCTGTCTGTACCTGACGCCGTTCCATCGTTTTGAACATCTGGCCCCTCCTGGGTTCGGAAGACGGAGGCACAGCAACACAGAAGACAGGATGAGCACAAATCCGCCCCCCAGAAGGGCTGCCTCGTACGTTTAAAATGTCGGCCCCGGAGGTCACGTCACTAAAGAGGAGGCAATTTGTTGGGACAGTCTAGGCCCGGTAGTGGTCAACCTCACGCAGCAAGCCGGGGAAGTGGCGGGGAGGGGGGGAAAAAGGAACAATAGAACCAAAAACGGAAAACAAGAAGCCTTTGGAATTCCAGTTGTCTTTTTGCTACATTCTACGTATTTTCCCCCAGGAATGTGATTATTTCAAGTGGACATTGCAAAGCACACCAGCAGAGCCTCGCTGTGCGAAGCGGGGGGGGGGGGGGGGGAGGGGGGGGTCTGGTCCATCTGGGAATGCGCAGCGACGGATGCTTCCTCCGGGGGGGAAAGACCCAGTTTGGGTACCGTGGAGATGAACTGTGTGCGAATCCTCCTGGTTTTCCTTCCCAGGAACTGCGACGGATTCAAGCAGATAAGGCCCCCCCTCCCCCCCACGAGAAGGCGACTGAGGCTGCGGGCCAGTGTTTTCACCATGAGGCCACTGCTGTCGCAGACGGGGGCTCTGGCACGGACCCCTTGACGCCTCGAATAACCGGCTCGCCCATGCCAGGGAGGCAGCGGTGGCAGAGATCTCACTGGTCGTTTGGAAAGGGACACCGCAAGTGGTCTGAAAGTGTGAAATGTGGGGGGTGGTGATGGGAGTACAGTTCTAGGACATGTAAACGGCAACAAAACAAAAGAAAACAAAGAGAACACAACCCAGGGTGCACTGGAACTGAAACACACACATGTCCCGGGCATTGTACATGCGCACAAAAGGAGAGATGAGGAGGGGAGAAACTGTTTGGCCAGGGTCAGTCCATGAGCTGATATCGTTGTTTGGGGGGGGGAGGGGGGAGAGGGGAGAACAGGGGGGGTTGAGCCAGTTTCTCCAAGAGGACTCAGCACTTTGAAAGGGTCTCCTTGAGTTCAGACATCAGGTTGCTCAACAGGGTAGATTCGTCACATTTCCCATCGACAGACACGGAATCCTCTCCCTTAAAAGAGAACCAGATAATTAGAAGAAGAAGAAGAGTTTGGATTTATATCCCCCCTTTCTCTCCTGCAGGAGACTCAAGGGGGCTTACAATCTCCTTGCCCTTCCCCTCTCACAACAAACACCCTGTGAGGTAGGTGGGGCTGAGAGAGCTCCGAGAAGCTGTGACTAGCCCAAGGTCACCCAGCTGGCGTGTGTGGGAGTGTACAGGCTAATCTGAATTCCCCAGATAAGCCTCCACAACTCAGGCGACAGAGCTGGGAATCAAACCCGGTTCCTCCAGATTAGATATATGAGCTCTTAACCTCCTACGCCACTGCTGCATTAGCAAATCAACAAGAGAGCGAGCCAGTGGGGGAGGGGGGGCAGTGGTACGAAACAGTTCCCAGGACTTTGTTTTTCTGTGTTCTATTTCTACGATACTGTTTTAGAAGTTTTGCCACCATGAATGGAGGCCATTCCCAGTGAGATTCTAGGAAATCCTGGTGTTTTTCAAAGTTGCTTTTCAAGTGATTCTCCCCAGGAATTGTGCAAGGAGGTACCTGTATGCTTTACCGATTTGTAAACTGGGAAAGGGGGCGGGGGGAGGATAGGGGGAAGATCAAGCCACAAATCCAAATTTTAAAAGAAATCAAATTAGGAATCCCTCTGATTTGCTGTACAGGTTATAAACCAAAGTTACAGCTTTTATGTATGCCTCCTCTTCTCACGTGATGAAAGGGTTGTAATCACCAATCACATAAGCTGTCAGGGGTGTAGGCCCCGCCCCCCATGATCAGCCCATTTGATCCTTCCATGTTTCACCTCCCACCTGGGACCTGGGCACTGCCCTCTCCCTCCTTTCCTTTTCTCAGACCTGTTATCAGCTTGTTACCCACCTGCTACTACAGCTCTCTCAGCAGAGTGGAATGTAAACTGTTTTGACCCTAGTGGGGGGAAGGCTGTTTCTCCTTACAGCAGATCGTGGGCCTCCCCCCCTTGGGAACTGGTCAGTAGGCAGAGTGACAGGACATAGGGGTGACGTGGGATATAATGGTGCTTGCAATACTGGCTGTGCTTAGCTCTGGCAATAGAAGTCTAAATGCTCCTTTCCTGATGCTGTTTCATAATAAAGAAAGCTACTGGAACCAGAGTCTTGTTATTGAACAGTCTGGGGCGCGACCCCCACCGAACCATGACCTCAATGGCTGAAAGTGAAATACTGTGAAATCAGATGAGAGGATAACCATGCTAAAGGATATCAGCAATCTTTAGAGCCTACAGCTGGTTTTCCTTGCATTTAAGCCATGTGAGTGAAGTACACTCTATGTGGCTTCTAACCCCTTACAAGTGTTGGACCAACACAAATTATTTCCAAAGGTCTGAACCAGTTTTATCCGGCCATGAAAGCCTTCGATGATACACTCCAAAACAGCCACCCCAGACTAAGCCCCTTGGCTTCTTCTCAATTTTTAACAGGGGGAAACATGGTGTTTCCAGTTGGTATGTGCTGATGCTCTACCAGCCCCCAAATGCCCCGAAGAAATTATTTCTGGACACCTTCCCCCACCACCCACCCCAGTCTCACCTTTTTCACTAGCAGGCAGACGTGATGGCCCTGGATGGAACGACTGTACATGGAGGCACAGGCTTCGACTCGTTCTACAACTGGAAGAACAATGGATGTGTGAGGGGGATGGCAAGAGTGCTTCCCCCCTAAGTTTCCAAAAGCAGGCTTTTTTTGCAAATTAAAATTAAGAGACACCCCCCACCCCACTTGGTTATTGTCAAGTTATCATGTTTGGGAGGGGGGGATTCTCTGGGAGTACTTTCGGTTTTGCAGGTGCCTGATTATCTCCTGGTGCTGTCCTTGAGGTTTGCAGCTGGGAAGAGCCTCCAGGCTGGACACTGCAAACTCTGTTGATCCCATGTAGGGGATGGGGAACGTGCTATCCATATTATCAACTGTTTTGGCATGCTTCCATTCCTTCTGCTTTCTTCTGTTCCTGACCTGCCTTCAATAAAGTCCTTTGGAACTCACAAGCCTGAGCAGGGGATTGACATCTTTACACCTTCCAAGGAGTTTTTCCCACACAGCCCGTTTCCATGGGGTCTGGGCCACAAGGAGGAGCCAGGCAACTGCCTCCTTTGCCCTAAAAAAAAGGACACCACCACACCCTGGCTGCCACATACAACTGAGCCAGTGATGGCGAACCTTTTTGAGACTGAGTGCCCAAATTGCAACCCAAACCCCACTTATTTATCACAAAGTACCAACCCGGCAATTTAACCTGAATGCTGAGGTTTTAGTTTAGAAAAAACCGGTTGGCTCCTTCATCCTCCGCCCCACTTGCTTGAGCAGGGGCTAGCCTGCTCTAGCCTCCAGCAAGTCCCATGCGCACCGCTCTGTGCCTCTCTAGCATCTCTGCCACCTCTGCGCCCCCCCCCTGCCCCCCGGCAGCAGCCACCCGGAACACAGGCACCAGCTCCGCCAGTCAAGTCCTCCCTGCTCACCGCGGTGCGCGACGTTGTACTCAGTGGCACAGGTCAGTCTAGATGTGTGTGGGGGTGTGTGTGTAATTTTCCGCCCCCCAAATGATGAACTCTGTGTGCATGTGCCCACAGAGAAGGCTCCGAGTGCCACCTCTGGCACCCGTGCCATAGGTTCGCCATCACTGAACTAAGCAAACGGCTTCCTGTCCAAATTTTTGTCAAAACTGCAGGTGCTATAAAGTGCAACAGCGTGACGAATGCACGGACGTTATAAACAACACACACGAAGATTAGCAACACTTCTGGTCTGGAGTAGAAATACCAAAATATGAGTAGTCCAAATGCTAGTAAGCATTGAGGATCCATTCAAATATCCAGTCGGATATTAGCCATATAGCTGTCTGTAACATCAAGCCGTTCAACTGAACCTCCATGTAGGGGTTGGTAAAAATCAATAGTCCATACAAGCTGGTCTCCCCATCTGTTGACAATAGTGGCTGGTAGCAATCTCCCGATAAGTTGGCGTCAAAGAGAAAACAACCTGCAGAACGCTATCCGCGGTAAATATGTCAGGACAAATGTCTGATCTACAAAATCTAACTGACAGGTGTCATATGACCACCTCTGTATGACAGCCTCTTTCTGGAGCTAATTGGAAAGGTTTTCTGATTGGTTGATGAAATGCATATAATGCAGCAGTGTGCTATGTCCTGTGAGACTCTTGTCTTCTTGTCGCCTGGCGAAGCACTTTGTCAGAGAGAGCAACATTGCTGTGAACCTAATAAAGAAGGACCGCTTCTGGGAAGCTGATATAGCTGTGTGCGTCTCAGTTCCTGCTGTGTGTTCCAGTGTGAGTGTTGCGCATCCCTGCTATCTGGGGTGTGAACCCCGCTTCAGTACGGCACCCTTCAACAAAATAACACTTTGGAAAAACCTTCTTTGGTGATTGCATGGGTTTTGCCGTCTCACAACAGGGTTAGTTTGAAGACTCAACTTTTCATATCCCTGATGCGGCTAAAGATAACACCATTCCCTGCTATGGTATGGCGGTGCCCTTTTTTGTAATTGTTTTTGCATTGTACCCCTCCTCTTTGCTTCTCGGATATAAACTGCCTCCTTTGTGCTGGGATCCCGGTGAAAAATATGCCCTCTACCCCCCCCCCCCATATCAAGTTATGTCATCTGTTGGTAGTTGCCAACCTCCAGGTTGGGGCTTGGAATTCTCTTGGGGTTAAGACTGATGCCCCAGACTACAGAGACCAGTTCCCCTTGAGATAATGGCAGCAGGAGAAGGGAGACTCTGTGGGATGCCATAGATTCTACACGAAATCCCTCTACTGTTGATAGGAATATACATATATGTTGATAGGAATATACATATATGTGTGTATTAAGGCAAGCCATTTTATTATGTGTATTGTTATGGGTACTAGAGAGATGTAAGATTTACCTATCACTGTGTCTAGGCCAAGGTCACCCAGCTGGCATGTGTTCGTGTGCATAAGCTAATCTGGTTCACCAGATAAGCCTCCACAACTCAAATGGCAGAGCGGGGAATCAAACCCGGTTCTCCAGATTAAACTGCACCTGCTCTTAACCACTACACCCCGCTGTACACCAGGGAGGATTCTTTGGGCCGATGCCCTGGATAGAAGCACTTTGCTGCTGAGGAAATAATAATCAGAACTGTGCCAAAGGAAACAAGAGGACAGCCATTTAAGCAGGTGCAAATGAGCATTTGGGGGCAAACTTAAGGAGCTACCCCCTGGTCACTGAAGCTGCAAGCCCTGGATGAATGGAACCTGCTCACCTCTGGAGAAGGGGTGGGGTCTGACATCCATCCGTAGGAACTCACCTGAGAAGTGATGGTAGAAACATATTTTTGCCAATACATGATGGAATGGGGACGTGATGCCGTCCACTTTGATTGAGCTGCCGTGCAAATCCCCCGACTCCAGCAACTTGGCAAAAGCGTCGCTGCAAAGACAGGGAAAAGTACGGATGAGAACAGAGGCATAGCTAGGGAAAATGGAGACCGGTGCAAAATCTGAGTTTTGCTATCCCCCCCCCCGCCCCCCCATGTTCATTTGTGTTTTTTGTATTTTTTAATATTTTTTCAGTTTTTGGCCTGCAGGGGGCGCAGTTCTTAGGCTAGCAGTTTTTAGGCTAGCAGCATCAACATTTCAGGGTATCTTTAGGTGACTCTCCTGATGATACCAGCCAGGTTTGGTGAAGTTTGGTTCAGGGGGGTCCAAAGTTATGGACTCTCAAAGGTGTAGCCCCCATCTCCTATTAGCCCCCATTGGAACCTATGGGGGCACCCCCTTTGGGAGTCCATAACTTTGGAACCCCTGAACCAAACCTCACCTAACATGGGTGGTATCATCAGGAGAGTCCTCTGAAAACTCCCTGAAATGTTGGTGCTGCTAGCCTAAAACTGCGCCCCCTGCAGGCCAAAAACTGGAAAACACTAAAAATACAAAAAACAAACCTGAAAAATTTGCTCCCCCCCCCCCCCGAGGTTCTCACAGGTTCCCGAGAGTAGGTTACTCATTATTTGTGTGTGCCGAGAGGGGGTTACTAATTGGTGATTTTGCCACGTGATTTTTGCCTTAGTTACGCCCCTCCTCTCAGCAGTAGCGCGCAGAACTTGAAGCAGTCTAGCAGGAGGTGCACCGGCGTGCGTGGCAGCTTGCGCCTGCGTGCATTCGTTTCCTGCCCAAGGACCGGCACAGCAGCTGCATCCTTGCCACAGCCCTGCCCAGGAAGGCCCCGCCCCCGGAATGCCCGGCCACGCCCGTCATGCCCCGCCCAGCCCCACTGGTGCTACGCCACAGTTTGAATCCCACCAGCATGGGAACCTGTTACTAAAATTTTTGGATCCCACCACTGCCCCCCTCCCAGGCAGGAGCCTGGTGTGACATGCACCCCCCAGCCCCCTTGCAGCTACGCCTCTGGATGAGAAGGCTCCCGTCTTGCAACCAGCCTTCAACAACCCCAGCACTGAAAAGGATCTCTGACAATAGATGCTTGGGAAGCCTGGGGAACAGCTGCCAGTCACAGCAGACGTGACTGAGCTAGAGGGGCCGGCTCTGCATTTAGCAGTTACACTGGCGTTCCCTGCATCATTGGCAGGCCCTTCTCAGCTCTTCTAAAGCTGCTAAGGAAGGCAAACCTGATCAAATCAAGAAACACGACAGGGCATCTGAGAAATCCCGCTGCTCCCGAGAATGCCTTCTTGCTAAGACCAGCCTATCCAGCAGCCCCAGAAACTAGGCCCTGCTGGCACATGGCCTTACAAAGGGTGATAAGATTTGTGCTTTGGAAGCCATTCAGCCTCTTGAGCGAGGGGCAGCGCCCCCACCAGTTTACCTGTAACACGGCGTCGTGATCAGGTAAGAGGCACAGCTGAAGTGCAACTTGAAATCTAGTTTTTCGTGAGTTGAACCTTCGTCGTCCTGGAAAACACAGAGAAAGGGAGGAGGACAGTGTCACCAAGCGCCCCGTTCCAGCTTGCCGACGACGGGGCAGCTCGCTCAGTAACTTTGAAATAACCTCTTTGCCATGGATCTGTTCGGGGACCGGGGGGGGGGGGGGGGGGAGACAGAGGAAGGCTCCAAGCTCTTGTAAATACCGCAAGAGAGCTTTAACGCAAAATCAACAGGGAACAAGATTCAGTTGCCTTCCAATACAGACAGACAAAAAAGGCAACAGGGAACAAGATTCATTTGCTTTCCAATACAGGCTCTCAACCACAAGTGTCAAACTCGCGGCCCTCCAGATGTTATGGACTACAGTTCCCATCACCCCCATGCCAGCATGATGCTGGCAGGGGGTGATGGGAACTGTAGTCCATAACATCTGGAGGGGCGCGAGTTTGACACCTATGGAAGGGAAGCGGCAGCACTCATGAAAGGAGGAAAACCAAAAGACGGACTTACTTTCACTATGAAAGACAGAGTTCCTTTTAGCTTCTGGGCCATGATGATACTCTGAAGGGTGAAAACAAACTGGGCTTCATTTGAGACCCCTAAGTAATAAAAAGAAAGAGGAAATGTGAGTTTGGGGGGGGGAATGGAACTTCAGTGCCTTCCTTGTCCAGCTGGGCCCATTTTTCCTGCTCACGCTTTGCCTGCTGGTTTAAAACAAACAAAAAAGAGGTTTTTCGAGTCCCACGGTCCACCCATCTCTCTGCGGTCGGTCGGTCGGTCATTACCGGGAGGCAACTGGAAAGGGACGGGGATGCCGTCGTGTATCGAGGAGCCTTCCGGCCGCAGCATCTTTGTGTTCAGAGAGTCCAATACGTTGAGCTCCATGCTCTTAAGGAAGCTGCTGCTCTTGTTCTCAAAGATCACGGAGACGGTGACCTGGCTATCCTGCTGTAGGTTCCCCTGGATATCGTAGGTCTACCGAGAGAAATTTGCAAAGTGGGTGGGTGAGAGAGAGAGAGAATGTGATATGTAGAAACAATGCCCTTGATCAGGAGCAACAATATTTAAACAGCCATGCAACATCATGCTCCCCAATACACCTAGGTACCAATCCCGACATGGGTAAGATGGTCAATTATCTATTACAAATTTCAGATCCCAAACAACGATGGGTTCTGACTAGAGCAGACCTGGGCATTATACGGCCCGCGGGCCACATCCGGCCCACCGGATGACCCTGACTGGCCCCCTGCCGTGCTGGGGAGGCGCCTTTGAAAGCCCCGCAGAAGCCGTTTGCCTTGGCTGCCAGCTTCTGCGGGGCTTTCAAAAGCGCCTCGCCCCCCTGCCTTGCTGGGGAGCGAGGCGCCTTTGAAAGCCCCGCAGAAACCGATTGCCTTGGCTGCCAGCTTCTGCAGGGCTTTCAAAAGCGCCTCGCCCCCCTGCCTTTTGGCCCGGCCCTCCACAATATTTTCTGTTTCTTATGCAGCCCCATGGAAAAATAACTGCCCACCCCTGGACTAGAGCCAGATGCAATGTCTTCTCCCCTGCCCTTTTACAAGGTCAGATTGAGAAGCTCCCCCTATCGGACAGAGTTTGCCCACATTGTCCTACTGCAGTGGAAACACTGGAGTATATTGTATGTTACTGTCCAAAATATAATTCACAGAGGAAAGTTCTATCATCATCAATCATGGGTAAAGCATCTCCCCAAGGTTGCATGGTAAAACTATTTAATAGTAATGATCCTCTGATTTTAGGGAAAACAGCTTACTACTTGTTGCAGGTCATGTCGCTAAGAGGGAATCAATAGCAAACACTATACCTTTTCTTGTAATTTTATGAAGCATAAATATGCCTAATAAAGGTCTTTGTACTTGTACTTGAGAAGCAACACCGGGCTCAGCAGCAAAAGTGTGCATGCAGAACGTCCCAGGTTCAAGCCCTGGCATCTCTCATTAAAATGATCTCAGACACCAGCTGCTGGGAGAAGAGCTCAAACCTTGGGAAAGAATCTGCCCATCACAAGAGGCAAACTGAGCCAGAGGGACATTTCGTTTGTGGAGCAGGAGGCTGTCTGTGTTTGCGTGGCCGTGAAACCAAAAAAAGGCAGCTAAAGGGATGAGGAGTGCAAGAAGCTTTCAGAAGAAGAAGAACAAGAAGAACAAGAAGAAGAACAAGAAGAAGAAAAAGAAGAATTTATATCCCCCCCTTTCTCTCCTGTAGGAGACTCAAAGGGGCTGACAATCTCCTTGCCCTTCCCCCCTCACAACAAACACCCTGTGAGGTGGGTGGGGCTGAGAGAGCTCCAAGAAGCTGTGACTAGCCCAAGGTCACCCAGCTGGCGTGTGTGGGAGTGTACAGGCTAATCTGAATTCCCCAGATAAGCCTCCACAGCTCCAGATTAGACACACGAGCTCTTAACCTCCTATGCCACTGCTGCGAGGGGGGGGATTACCTCGGCGTGTGGGCCTCATAAGCCCTCTCAAGGCAGCCCTCCCACCCTGCTATGGGCTCACCAGTCCAGGAACACCCCCAATGACATTCTGGGGCTAGTTAAAGAAGCCAACCCTCCAGCACCTGGCCCAACAAAGTCACATTTATATCATATCCGGCCCTCATATCAAATAAGTTTTGAACTTTGCGAACATCAAGTTCCCTTCAACGGTGCAGGTCACAATCAGCCCTGGCTCTGGATTTGAATGCCTGGTACACAACTGCAATTGTTTAGGCTTGCGCACCTGCCTTGACCAAGTCGCCTCTGACAAAAAAGGAACTACCTCCTGCCAGGTGACCAGCTAACAGGTGCTAACTGGAAGGGATGCAATTCTTCTCCTTGTGGCTAGAAAATATCGCATTTTTCCTCATCCATCCCCTCTTCAATAGGACTATTGCACTTCGCTTGTGGATCACAGCCAGAGACCCTGGAGAGAGATCACCACTTGGGGGTAAAGTATTCCCCAATAATTTGAATCTCGAGAACCTTCTTACTGGAGCCGACACGGGTTAAACCTGGGACCTCCAAGGTAGTTCAACAGCTGCAGAAACACTCTCCATTTCCACCCAAGGCAACTGGAGGACCGGGGGTGGGGTGGGGGGAGAGAGAGGGAAATACTGATTCAGCACTTACCATAGTAATATATGCATTTTCAGCAAGAAGACGGTAACTCGACATTGGCTGAAAAGGAGAAAAATACAAGTCTCATCTTGGCACGAAATTAAGTGTCAGACTCCAGAACAAATTATCTGGCAACAGGCAGTCTCACTAAAACAACAGAGCTACGGATCTGACAGATCTGGCTCCCTCTTCGAATAGATTTAACCGTCTAAGCCAGGGGTCTGCAACCTGCGGCTCGCCAGATGTTCATGGACTACAATTCCCATCAGCCCCTGCCAGCATGGCCAATTGGGTCACGGCATTAGGAAGGTTGAGAACCACTGCCCTCGTCTGAACCTCCGGATCAACCCGGCAAGTGGGTGCACATAGATGTTAAATAATAACCATAAGGAGTCTGAAAACAATTGGCCATGCTGGCAGGGGCTAATGGTAATTGTACTCCATGAACATCTGGAGAGCCGCAGGTTGCAGACCCCTGGTCTAAACAATCAAAAAGTCACAATTCCATTTTCAACAAAACATCGCGTTCATTTAACCAAACACAACTTCTCAAAGGCCAAGGCTGCGGCAACCTTTCCGTTCCTCTGCAGCCATGCCCTGCTAGGTGGTCATCCTGTTGAAAACCAGCGTGGTATAGGGTTAAGAGCAGGTGGACTCTAACCTGGAGAACTGCTTTCAGACTCCTTATGGTTATTATTTAACATCTATGTGCACGCACTTGCCGGGTTGATCCAGAGGTTCGGACGAGGGCAGTGGTTCTCAACCTTCCTAATGCCACGACCCTTCAATACAGTTCCTCATGTTGTGGTGACCCCAAACCATAAAATTATTTGTGTCTCGGTTCCTAAGACCATCGGAAATATGTGTTTCCCAATTGTCTTAGGCGACCCCTGTGAAAGGGTCGTTCGACCCCCCCAAAGGGGTCGCAACCCACAGGTTGAGAACCGCTGGACTAGGGTGTCATCAGTATGCGGACGACACCCAGTTGAATCCAAAGACGGACGGTCAACCAAATACTGCCCTAATTGCATTGGCAAAGTGCCTAGAGGCTGTGATGGAATGGATGAAAGAGAGCCGGTTAAAATTAAATCTGGCAAAGACTGGATTTCAATTCTGTGGCTGAGCCGAAAGGGGCAGGCATGTTGCTATATTGTGTCTGGAGTCTTGGCGTGCACCTGTGTACCTCCCTAACAACAGAGGCCCAGATGAATAACACCACACAAGGCATTTTCCCATCTTCGCTAAGCAAGGCAGCTGGCCACCTACCTGTCCCAAGCCGACTTGGCCATAGTGGTCCAGGTGACAGTCATCTCTAGGTTGGATTATTGCACCTCACTCTACAGAGGGCTACCCTCGGGCATGCTCCAGAAACTCCAGCTGGTAGAGAACGCAGCAGGGAGGCATCTCATAGGATCCTTGTGGCGAATGCATATAAATTGGTGCTTTGCCAGCTGCACTAGCTCCGGGTGGAGTACCGGATGAAGTTCAAGGTCTTGGTACTGACGTACAAAGCCCTAAACCAGTGGTGGCGAACCTATGTCACGGGTGCCAGAGGAGGCACTCAAAGCCCTCTCTGTGGGCACGCGCAAACAGAGTCGCCCCCCCCCCCCCAACACATATCTAGGCTGGCATTGGGGCTTGCTGCTGAGTAAACCCTCCTAGGGTGGTGATTCACCCTTTGGAAGAGTTGCACGGTTGCTTCAAAGCAAACCCACCGACTACCACCAAGCTTACTCCTGAGTAACGCATGCCTCGGAGCCAACTGTTTTTTTCTAAACTTAAACCTCAGTATTCAGGTTAAATTGCCATGTTGGCACTTTGCGATAAATAAGTGGGTTTTGGGTTACAGTTTAGGCACTCGGTCTCGAAAAGGTTCGCTATCACTGCCCTAAACAGTCTGGGACCAATGTAACTATGGGAGCGTCTCTTAAGTTATGTCCCCTTGACAGACACTGTGATCATCCAGTGAAAATCTGCTTGCAGCCGCTAGTCTGAGAGAAATCAGGCCGTCCTCAACCAGAGCCAAGGCCTTTTCAGCCCTGACCCAAGCCCGGTGGAACCCTCTGCCCCATGAGACCAGGGCCCTGCGGGATTTAATGCAATTCCGTGGAGACTGCAAGACAGCTGTTCCACCAGACCTAACAATTGAGGCGTCGAAGGTTACCATCTTGGCCTCCCTGCCACATTCCCCTACCTTTCCATCCCCATTTATCTAAAGAAATTGTTTGTTTAATATATCCTTCTTTTAGTGGATCTTGATAATCAAAATAATTTTGCTATCTTGGTTTGTAGATAAGATGTACAGTTTTAACTGTTTTTATATGTTATAACTGTATTGCTATTTAGAGGAGCAGTGGCGTGGTGGCTAAGAGCAGGTGCGTTCTAATCTGGAGGAACCGGGTTTGATTCCCTGCTCTGCTGTGGAGGCTTATCTGGGGAATTCAGGTTAGCCTGTGCACTCCCACACACGCCAGCTGAGTGACCTTGGGCTAGTCACAGCTTCTCGGAGCTCTCTCAGCCCCACCCACCTCACAGGGTGTTTGTTGTGAGGGGGGAAGGGCAAGGAGATTGTCAGCCCCTTTGAGTCTCCTTACAGGAGAGAAAGGGGGGGATATAAATCCAAACTCTTATTATTATTATTCTAATGTTGGAAACCACCCGGACCCCAGGAAGGGAAGTCTAGAAATTTAATGAAGTCAAATAAGTAGAGAAATCCAAACCCCTGCTCCTCTTCCTCCTTCATTTGCATAAATCCTTCATCTGGGTTTAAGGTCCACCAAACATGCTCCTTCCCCACCTCCCCATATCCCTACCAAGGTCCTCACCGGCAAAGGCTCATCCTCCAGGGTCCCATTCTGCACAGACTCTGTCGGCAGCAGCTCCTCTCCGTGGTGCTTCTTGGACTTCTTCTTGTCCTTGGACTTCTCCTCCTTTTTATGCTTCTTCTTCTTGTGCTTGGACGATTTCTACTGGGCCAGGGGAACCAAGAGTGAGTGACACAGGATCACGTTCCCAGCCCAGCTTGAGACACGCAAGCCTCGGTGCCCCCTACCCCGCAGAGATGGCCACAACAGTCTGCCATCCACAATCTTTCATAGCTGTCCGCTCAGGTTTGACCATTTGTTCACTCCCACATCACTGTTGCCACACATCGCCTGTAATTCTGGCTAGAGCAGTGGTGGCAAATCTTTGGCACTCCAGATGTTCATGGACTAAAATTCCCATCAGCCCCTGCCAGCATGGCCAATTGGGAATTGTAGTCCATAACATCTGGAGTGCCAAAGGTTCGCCACCACGGGGCTAGAAGAAGCTCGAATTTGACAGCTTTGCAAGATTCAAGACATTACTGTTTCCAGAGGGGAAAACGCGCCTTGTGTCTTCATCTGAGGTTACTCAAGAGCAGTGGTTCTCAACCTTCGTAATGCCGCGACGCTTTAATACAGTTCCTCATGTTGTGGTGACCCCCAACCCTAACATTTATCCATTTTACAGATGGAGAACACTGATGCAGAGAGTCTTAGGCAGTGGTTCTCAACCTTCCTAATGCCACAACCCTTTAATACAGTCCCTCATGTTGTGGTGACCCCCAACCCTAACATTTGTCCATTTTACAGATGGAGAACACTGATGCAGAGAGTCTTAGGCAGTGGTTCTCAACCTTCCTAATGCTGCAACCCTTTAATACAGTCCCTCATGTTGTGGTGACCCCCAACCCTAACATTTATCCATTTTACAGATGGAGAACACTGATGCAGAGAGTCTTAGGCAGTGGTTCTCAACCTTCCTAATGCCGCAACCCTTTAATACAGTTCCTCATGTTGTGGTGACCCCCAACCCTAACATGTATCCATTTTACAGATGGAGAACACTGATGCAGTCTTATGAGACCCCTTTGAAAGGGTCAGGGTCGCGACCCTCAGGTTGAGAACCACTGCTCAAGAGGGACAACTGGCAAACCTGATGACTTCACTGCCTGGGGTCGCAGCTGCCGTTTCTGGGCTCACCTTTCCTTCGGCTTCCTCCTCTGCCTCTTCCTCGTACCCTTCCTTCTTGCCCTCTTCCGGTTCTCCAGGTTCTGCCAATTCCGCACTCACCTCCAGCTTGCTCTGAAGAAGGCAAATTTCAAGGTAACATGTTTGGGAAAGAGGTTCCCCCGTGTGTCACAATGCAGTCCGAATGTCACACTAGCCAAGGATCTTCAGGCTGTGAGCAAACCTTTCCTTGGGGATGGGGAAGGACAGAACACACCCCTAGATAGCTGGGGCAGAAAGAAGGCAGAAAACCCTCCAAGGATGCTTTCAGAAATCTCATAGGGCAGCCAGTTGCATAAACCCCATTAAGAAGAGAAGAAGAGTTTGGATTTATATCCCCCCTTTCTCTCCTGTAGGAGACTCAAAGGGGCTTACAATCTCCTTGCCCTTTCCCTTCACAACAAACACCCTGTGAGGTGGGTGGGGCTGAGAGAGCTCCGTAGAGCTGTGACTAGCCCAAGGTCCCCCAGCTGGCGTGTGTGGGAGTGCACAGGCTAATCTGAATTCCCCAGATAAGCCTCCACAACTCAAGCGGCAGAGCGGGGAATCAAACCCGGTTCCTCCAGATCAGAGTGCACCAGCTCTTAGCCACTACACCATTGCTGCTCAAGGGGTTTATGCAACTGATGTAAACCGCCTTGAGCCCCTCGGGGGAGGGCGATATATAAATCTAAACAATAAATGAATAAAATAAGGAGCCCAGTGGCCGAGGGCCCCAAATCCCTCCATCTCAGAGCTCTCACTTGTGCCAGCTATGCTATTTCTGACCTGTACTGGCTGAGAGCGTCTGGCAGGGACCCCATTGTGGCATACAATCTCGGGAATGCTGGGGGAGTCTCTGGATATTTCTCGGATCTCTGTGCTGACTAACCTCAGTCTCCGTTGCTGCTGCAGGGGGTGGAGAGCCTGACAGCCAGAAGTCCATGTCGTCAGGCTGCAAACAAAAACAGCAATTAACTGCAGCTCTTGGCAAGCATTCCTGTGACTTTACGTTTCTTCTCAGTACACTGCATCGCTGGTTCTCAGCCTTTTGTATCTTACATCCCGGCAGCCACTCTATCAGAGTCCCCCGCATGAGGGCATCAAAAAGCCCATTTTCTCCCCAAGGACATTTGTACCTTTACAGGCATTCTGTTACTACGGTTCTTATTTACAGAGGGTTTTAAAAACACAGAAAAAACTGCAGAAGCCCCATGAATAATTTGTGGCGGGCAAGGTTGGCAGGAACATAAGAACATAAGAACAAGCCTGCTGGATCAGACCAGAGTTCATCTAGTCCAGCTCTCTGCTACTCGCAGTGGCCCACCAGGTGCCATTGGGAGCTCACGTGCAGGATGTGAAAGCCTTCTGCGGCTGTTGCTCCCGATCACCTGGTCTGTTAAGGCATTTGCAATCTCAGATCAAAGAGGATCAAGATTGGTAGCCATAAATCGACTTCTCCTCCATCCAATTCTGTTCAAGAAGCCCTTTTTTAAAGCTAATATCCAGGTTGAGTGTGCCCATCACCACCTCCTGTGGCAGCATATTCCAAACACCAATCACACGTTGCGTGAAGTGTTTCCTTTTATTAGTCCTAATTCTTTCCCCCCAGTATTTTCAATGAATGCCCCCTGGTTCTAGTATTGTGAGAAAGAGAGAAAAATTTCTCTCTGTCAACATTTTCTACCCCATGCATAATTTTATAGACTTCAATCATATCCCCCCTCAGACGTCTCCTCTCCAAACTAGAGTCCCAAACGCTGCAGCCTCTCCTCATAGGGAAGGTGCTCCAGTCCCTCAATCATCCTTGTTGCCCTTCTCTGCACTTTTTCTATCTCCTCAAACGTAAAGTCACAGGAAGTGACACAGGAAGTGACACAAAGTCACACAAAGACAAAGACACAAAGGAAGTGACACAAAGTCACAGGAAGTGACAACAAAGTCACTTACCAAGAGGAGAAATGCTGCATGTCCAAGGTTACTAGTTGTATGTCAAAAGGCCATAGGTGGACCATGAGGAATGAGGGAGAGCTGGTTCTTAGCAGCTGCTATGAAAACCCTGCGTTACCCTGCCAAGGCCCTTGCCACCTTGGTCTTGCCATGTTTCCAGGGCAGGACGGGAGACTGTTACAGCTTGTAGATCGAGTTAGAGCTTTTCTATGGAGGAATGCTTGGGTTTAACAGGAACACCTTTCCCAGGGCAGGGGTGCACCTGGGCCATTGTCTCAGACAGCACAGCCTTGGGAAAGCGCAGGCTTGTACTGGGAGACCAAAATGAGGTGTTGTTTAGCAACGGAGCAAAAGGAGGGGGCGTGACTTGGGAACTGAGGGGACGGTAGGGTGCAAAAGCTTTCGTTTTGGCAAAGACCCTTGAAATGTAACCTGCTTGAATCAATAAATCAATTTCATATCCACTGAATCTGTTTATTGGGGAGGTCCATGGAACACGACATCTGGACTGCTTCTGCTGATGGTACCCATGCCTCTGGTCGGGAACCTGTGCACTAGGAAACATCCCTTCCAGGTAACTATTACACCAAGCTGCAGGTGGCGGAACTGGGGTTGAGAGGATAATAACATAAGAACATAAGAGTCTGCTGGATCAGACCAGAGTCCATCTAGTCCAGCTCTCTGCTACTCGCAGTGGCCCACCAGGTGCCTTTGGGAGCTCACCTGCAGAATGTGAAAGCAATGGCCTTCTGCTGCTGCTGCTCCCGAGCACCTGGTCTGCTAAGGCATTTGCAACCTCAGATCAAGGAGGATCGAGATAGGTAGTCAAAAGTCGACTTCTCCTCCATAAATCTGTCCAAGCCCCTTTTAAAGCTATCCAGGTTAGCGGCCGTCACCACCTCCTGTGGCAGCATATTCCAAACACCAATCACGCGTTGCATGAAGAAATGTTTCCTTTTATTCGTCCTAATTCTCCCCCCACCCCCCGCATTTTCAATGAATGCCCCCTGGTTCTAGTATTGTGAGAAAGAGAACATTTTCTGTCGACATTTTCTACCTCATGCATAATTTTACAGACTTCAATCATACCCCCGGTCATCCGGGGAGTGCTTGCGGCTGATGAAAATATACCATCTATTCCTCATTTCCCATCATGCCTTTGGAAGAGGGCTGGCTGCACACTGTAGATTTGTCTAAATCTGCACATTTGTAGTAGAAATTAGGCCTCTTTGAATTCTGTGCCCAGAATGGGAAGCGTGTGGGTGTGTCACCTTTTTGTCTTCCTCCTCCGATTTCCTCTCCCGCTCTTTCCTCTTCTCTTTCTCTCTGTGCTTTTTTTCTTTCTTTTTCGGCTTCTTGCTCTTCTTCTCCACGGGGGGGACTTCTGCGTCTTGAGGAGACTTGAGGTCGCCGGCGTCCCTGTGCCTCTGGACGGGGAGCTTCTCACTGTCTGCTAAAGGCCTTTTCGCAAAGAGAAAGAGGAGACAGGCTACCTTGGAGAAGTGGCGAACTTTACACTTCCCAAGAGTGGAAACTTCTCCTGGTCTGCAAGCAGCACTTCAAAATCAGCATCCCTTGACCTGAACTGGTCTCAGCTCGGCCACTGAGACCATTTCAAACCTCTCAAAAGGGCAACAGGAAAAGATCGAACGGGCCTCTTTCCCGGCAAGTATAGAAGAGCAGCGCAAAAGAGAGAGGAAGGGGTTTTTTTCTGCACAGAACCCCCAATCCTGTTTCCAATGACCTTCCTTTCAACAGCTGAAAATGCCAAAGAAACAGCATTTACAGGAAAGACCAGAAAGTTCTACCAGCTCCCCCTTGCCGCCTCCGGGGAATGAGTGCACTGAACCAGGAAGAGAGAAAAAGTCTGCATCGGGAATGTCCTGCGATCACTGCCAATCCTGCGATCTGCCAAGCAGACTACGGTTCACCTTGGCCAACTGCCAATCCCGCCCGCCTGCGAGACTTTTAATTCATTTGGAAAAGGGAATTGGGAGGAAAAAGCAGCCAAGCACTGTAAAGTTCAACAGGGTCAGGGACAACTCCCCCCCTCCCCCAATCAAACAATTCTTTGGATCTTTTTGTCCTCAAATGCATCCAGTCTGCTTGCTGTGTAGGCTTGTAAGAATAGCCCCTTCCCCCTGCTCACCGATGATGAAGCCAGCTTGGCTATAAGCCACCAGGCCACCAAGTACGGCATGCTAAACATAGGTCTTTCTAAAAGATCAGGAAGCCAAGCCACTCTTTTGCATATGTGCAAGTGAATTTTGGCCAGCGTTTTGCAGCGGATAGCCTCTGTGGCTTAATTTGCAGGATGGGTGAGAGAGAGAAAGAGTCTCTTGTTGTTGCAACACCCCCTCGAGGTGGGCCCCTGGATCACAACGGCCCTGTTGTGGTTTACAGAGTGACAGAAGCAGCCAACCTTCCACAAGTCCAGAGATTCTCTTACCTGCCAGATCTCCCTGAAACCAGACTGGGTGTGAGAGACAGAAAGAGAGAGAAAGGATAAAGAAAAATGGACGGAAAGAGTAGAGAGAAAAGGAGAAATGTTCGAGAGGTCCCTGCGACTGCCTGTGGAGTGGATAATGCTGAAAACCTACCGCCTCACCTGCCACAACCTGTGCTAGCCAGGTGCATCAGGAAGGCAAACAGGTCTGAAATAAGGAATGATCAACTCCCTGCTAACACCCAAGGTTCTCCTAGCTCAGTGATGGTGAACCTTTTCGAGTCCGAGTGCCCAAACTGCAACCCAAAACCCACTTATATATCGCAAAGTGCCAACATGGCAATTTAACCTGAATACTGAGGTTTTTGGTTAGAAAAAATGGTTGGCTCTGAGCCATGCGTTACTCGGGAGTAAGCTTGGTGGTAGAAGGTGGCTCTGCTTTGAAGCAACCGTGCAACTCTTCGAACGGGTGAATCACAACCCTAGGAGGGTTTACTCAGAAGCAAGCCACATTGCCAGCAACCGAGCTTACTCCCAGGTCTTTGTATTTAGTTCATGCTTTAGTTCTTCCCATAAAAATCAGTGGGGTTTAACAGTGCTTAACAGGGTTACTTACACTGCTTCCCCAAAACTAGGTCTTAGGTTTAATGGTTTAATGCTAATAATCAAGCCCAGTGGCCCAGGCCAGCAATTTCCCCCCCACATGATGAACTGTTTGTGTGTGCCCACTGAGAGGGCCCTGAGTGTCACCTCTGGCACCCGTGCCATAGGTTCGCCACCACTGTCCTAGCTGCATGGTGGCAAACCTATGGCACTCCAGCTCCATGGTGGCGAACCTATGGCACTCCAATTGGCCATGCTGGCAGGGGCTGATGGGAAATGTAGTCCATGAACATCTGGAGTGCCATAGGCTTGCCACCACTGTCCTAGCTTGTAAGAACATTAAAGCCCTGTTGGATTACACCAGCATTCTCCATGACAAAATAGCCACCAAAAGCTCCCAGAAAGCCCATAGTGTGGAGTCCAAAACTGCCGCCTTCTCATCAGTATTCAGAAAGAGACTGCCTTTGAACATGGAGGTTCTGCTTAGCTATCAGGGCTAAATTCTCCTCTGGGAATCTGCCTAATTCTGAGATGTTCAAGGTCGCATAATTTGTGCTTTTATCGTTTACGATATATTGGAAACTGCCTTGTGCCCCTGAGAGGAAGGTCGGCATTCAAGTTCAATCAAACGAAATAAATAAAAATGATTCCTTTTCAAAGCTCACGTTAGGCTAACAGCCATGGTTTAATTTCACACCCACAAATCAACCACTGGACGAAGGATTCCCTTTTGTCTGTCCTGAGTCTATTCCTTGTCAATAACGCTGGATGCCTTGTAGAATTATGAATGGAAGAGACCTTTTACCATTTTAGTTGCCTTCCTCCTCTAAAGCAACTAAAAAGGACCTCAGCGTGCCCTTTGGTACCAATCAAGAAAGCTCTGGAACTCTCCCCAGCGAGATCTGTCTGCCTTCTTCTGCTGCTGTCTTCCACCGATAACTAAAAGACTCTTTTGTTTCATTTGGGATTCCTTCCATGATTTCTCCCTCCCAACCAATGTTTTAATTACTGTTTTGCATGTATTTCAATTATTTTTGTTTTAATTTTGCGTTTGGGGGCAGGGGGATAGATTGTTAACGGTTTTAAAATGTGATTTTAGCATGGATGTTTTAAAAAGTTAGCCACCTTGACGGGCCTTGCAGGGGCAGAAAGACGGGATACACATTTTTATAAATAAAATAAATAAAAGTGAGAATACAGAAGGCTCCCAGAGCAGCCTGCCATTTGGTAGCTTTTTACCCAGTGAAATAAAACAGGAGACCGACGTTTCTCCTGCTGGGACACAAAATTACAGTGTGAGTGGAAGCCGAAAGCGAGTAAAAGACTGCAGAGCGAGGGCTCGATCCCCTTCCCATACAGACAAAAGACAGGTATTCTCTGACTCAGCTGTCCACTTATGACATGACCGCACAGCTGGGCACTTACTTGTCCAGATCTATGTCCAGCGCTTTGTAGGGGTCGTTGGGGTCCTTGTCATCCTCGTCACTGGGCAGAGCATTCTGGAAGCACAAAGTCCAGGAGAGGCATGTCAAAGAAGAAGGAGGGGCCGATGCCAAAATGAAAAGGCAACAAGCCATCCTTCTCGTCCACACCCTGTTCCTGCGGGATTCTTTTTTAGATTACAAAAACAAACTAGGAGAATAAAACAGACAAGCTATATCCTTTCCAAACCCCAAACCAAATGCAGACAGCTCCACCTTCCTCGATGGCCAGGAACAAGAAGAAGAAGAGATGGATTTATATCCCCCCCCCCTCCTGCAAGGAGACTCAAAGGGGCTGACAAACTCCTTTCCCTTCCCCCCCTCACAACAAACACCCTGTGAGGTAGGTGGGGCTGAAAGAGCTCAGAAGAACTATGACTAGCCCAAGGTCACCCAGCTGGCGTGTGTTGGTAGTGTACAGGCTAATCTCCGTTCAGCAGAGGCGAATTTATTGGTGGTCCCCTGCCCCTCTATGATGCGACTGGCCTCTACCAGGGCCAGGGCTATAATGGCTCTGGCCCCTGCCTGGTGGAACGCTTTTTCTCCAGCTGTTAGGGCCCTGCAGGACCTTGGGGAGTTCCGCAGGGCCTGCAAACCTGAGTTGTTCCACCAGGCTTTTGAGGGACTGGCTGGTGTTTTCTCATTTGACCTGTACACTGGTCTGAGCCCTTCAGGGGGGTAGAGCGGTTTATTACATCGAAATATATATATATACATGATAGATGGAAGATGGAAAGATGGATGGATGGAAGATGGATGGGAGATGGATGGATAGATGATAGATATACACATACATTCACACACACACACACACATATGCACACATATAACATATGTATTACATATACATGAATTACATATACATACATATATATATATATACACACACACACATATATACATATGCATACATAGACGCGCGCACACACACACATATATAAATATATAAAATAAATAAAATAATCTGAATTCCCCAGATAAGCCTCCACAGCTCAAGCAGCAGAGCGGGGAATCAAACCCGGTTCCTCCAGATTAGAGTACACCTGCCCTTAACCACTACACCACTGCTGGGTTTGGTGAAGCCAGGCTGAGCAGCAACTAAAGCCAGAGAAGCTCCCCAGGACTGTGCTGATAGTTCTAAGCATCCCCCCCACACCGCTAAGCACTTATTTGGGTTGCTGGCTCAGGTGGGAAGTAACATTAGGGGGCTGGATACTCTGCACTTCTGTTCCACAAGCAGCAACACTTTCCTCCGGCACAAAGAGCCTCCCCCTGAATCTCCGAGCCCCTCTTGCATCAGGGGAAAGTCTCCTTGACCTGGACTGAGCCCCAAAGTCCTCAAGGCCAAGCCAGACTAATGAACTTCTACTCCCATGGAAGCCAGCAGGATGCCTCAATGCCTACGGGCCCATCGTGGAATGGCTCCCAGCTCAGCCTGCCCTGCAGCTCACCTCCGGCATCTCCTCTGTGATGATGTCCACCTGGTGGGCAGGTGCGATGTCCTCATCGCTCTCCGTGTGGAGGGAGCTGTGGCGCCGGTGCTTGCCGCCCCGCTTCTCTTTCTTCTGCTTCTGCTTCTTCTTCTTGTCTTTCTCCAGCTTCTGCTGATGACGGCGCTCCTCCTCCAGCTTCACGTACTGGTCAGACACTGGCATGCCTGCAGGAAATGGGGAGGCAGGAAAAGAAGGCGTATGCGCTGGTCTCAGATGGACAAGGAACTTATACCGCCTCTGATCGATCTGTGTGTAGCCAACACTTGAAACTCTATGGTTAGTTCCTAAGACTACTATGAAGATTGAGGCTGAGATCAAGCTTGGGAGAGCTACACTTATCTCACCCCAACCCCGGATTTTTTCCCCTCCAATGACTCCAGGCCAGCTGAGTTCTCAAAGATTTACTGAAAAATAGAAATCAAAGAAATAAAACATAAATGCAGTTACAGAGATTGCTCAGCTGAATACATTCTTATGGTTCTACTGGGACATCCTGCCAAGAGATGCTCCTCTTAGCTTAGCCCAGGGTTGGGCAACTATGGCCCTCCAGATGTTCGTGGACTACAATTCCCATCAGCCCCTGCCAGCATGGCCAATTGGCTATTCTGGCAGGGGCTGGTGGAAATTGTAGTCCACGAACATCTGGAGGGCCATAGTTGCCCACCCCTGGCTTAGCCCATGGTAGAATCACCTTGGTCTTTCTTCTTTCCTTTTCAAGAAAACTTCCCTCCCTGCCATGCGGTCCCCAAAGCCTTTGAAGTGCCTTATTTGGGCATCTTCCTGTCCTGGGTACATTTCCATGGCCTTTGTAGCTTCCCCATCCGGCGATCAAAGACCCTTTTAACATGTAGGTGTGATGCTGCTAGTGTACAGCACAATTCCATCACAACTGCACTACCTGCTGCAACTCCATCAAATCACATCTCACAGATAAAATCTGGCTTGCGGTCTTGCACATACACTCTACTGCAGTGGTGGCGAACCTTTGGTTCTCCAGATGTTATGGACTACAATTCCCATCAGCCCCTGCCAGCATGGCCAATTGGGGATTGTAGTCCATAACATCTGGAGTGCCAAAGGTTCGCCACCACGGCTCTACTGTGACCACAGGAGTTGTACAGAGGGGCAGCAATTCCATACTGCCACTGGAAGTGGAACAGAGATGGATATCCTACCAGGATCTCCTATCTTGCCAAACCACGTTGGGACAAGGCAGAAGCACGTTGCAGTGACTAATCCAGCGTGGATTCTTGGGGCGGGGGGTGGGCAAGGACACACACGTTCAATGTGTGCATTCCAGGTCTCCAGTGGTGTGCTCCTTCTTGTAATTTTCCCTCACCCTTTACCTCTTTGAGAGAGGTCCGCCTTGCTCTTTGATAATGTTATAAATAAATTAACTAAACCCAGAGCCCCAAAGAGTTTAAAATACGAGATTGTGTGTGGGACAAGACAGGTACACACGGATCACTGTGTCCAGAGGAGTGCTCCCATCACTGTTTTGGCTCTTTGTTGGTTGGGGGGGGCAACAGTGGCAGCTGTCGCCACAGTGTAGTCCCCACAAGTCCCCACAAGGGGGGCAACAGTGGCAAAACACCCATCCTCAAGAAAAGCAGAATTTCTTGCAAAGATTAGAAGATTAAAAGAAGCATGCAACTCCACTGCATGCAAGACAAACTGTTTCATTCTATAGAGAAAATAAAAGGAACCATAATGAACGATGCTCCCCCACGTTGATTCTAGTGTCTGGAGCAGAACGGATACCCTACATTCTCAACTGAGTCTCATTTCCCTTTGCTTCATTCATTACAGCTGAAAGGAAAGCCATAGGCGAAGCTACAAAGGGTGCGCCTCGCACTGGACACACGTCTTAGTTCTTAGTTTCAAGTTTAGTTTCAGGCTGAAAAGCAGCCTGTTCTGTTCAGGCTGAAATGGGCCCTTGTGGGGACTACACTACGCAGGAGACCTTGTGAGCCCCAAGGGCTCTGGGTAGTGTAGTTCCTACCCGCACTTTTTTCAGCCTGAACTGAACAGGCCGTTTTTCAGCCTGAAACTAAAAACTAAAGTAAGTGGGGGGAACGGGGGGGGGGCATATGCAGGGCCCATTGGGGGGGGGGGCACGCAGAGTCCGCACCAGGCGCAGTTTGGCCCAGCTACACCTCTGGGAAACCCACACCCTCTGCTATCCACAAATCCCCACCCCGCATTCCAGAGGAGAAATAAAATCAACAACTGGCTGAGTCAGTGATGTGCTTACCAGGTACTTTAAGGGGAACAGAGAGGTCAATCTGAACCACAGGAATATGCTCAACGCCAGGGGCATCCTGGTACCGCTGGGTAACACCGGGGAGGGGAGAGAAGAAGAGAATGTATGTAAACACACTGGTCCTACTCAGCAGCAAGATGGAACAATCCCTGACTTAAAAAAAAATAGCCACTGAATTATTTTCAAAAATCCTTGCCCACTAAGAATCAAAAACTGTAATTCAGCCATGGAAGGTGCGAGGAATCCAGCACCTAGGAAGTCCCGTCAAGGCAACACTTACTTTCTGTGGGGAAGGAGAACTCTTAATGTAAAACGGGTTGTTCGCTTGCTCCTGCTTCCGGACTTCTCGACGCTTGAAGAGGAAAAGAGAGATTCCAAGCGGGATTAGTGGAATTTCCTTGCACTCTCTATACGTTTATATTTTAAGAAGCCCTATCAAGATGCCCCCCCCCCCCCCCCACCGGACAAGCAAGTTGGAAGGAGACCAGGAGTTTGATGGCACTGCCAAAAGGGAACTAGAGAGCCAGTGTGGTGTAGTTGTTAACAGCAAGTGGACTCCAATCTGGAGACCGGGTTTGATCCCCACCATCCACCTGAGCGGCAGACTCATATCTAGTGAACTGGATTTGTTTCCCCGCTCCAACATTCCTGCTGGCTGACCCTGAGCTAGTCACAGTTCGTTCAGAACTCTTCCAGCCTCACCTACCTTACACAGTGTCTGTTATGGGGAGAGGAAGGGAAAGGAGTTTGCAAGCCACCTTGAGTCTCCTTACAGGAGAGAAAGGTGGGCTATAAATCCAAACTCTTCTTCTTCTGGCTCAAGCTGACTGCATAGAGTTAAGGCAGCCAGACTCAGTCTCTTGAAAACACTGGGACTGTCTCCAAAGACCAAGTGGATTTGGCAGGAGAAAGATGTAGTCTGATGCTACGAGTCACACTACACCCATGGTGGCGAACCTTTGGCACTCCAGATGTTATGGACTACAATTCCCATCAGCCCCTGCCAGCATGACCAATTGGCCATGCTGGCAGGGGCTGATGGGAATTGTAGTCCATAACATCTGGAGTGCCAAAGGTTCGCCACCACTGCACTACACCTTACAGAGTTAGACCACTGTGAAGGACCCTTAGCTGACTGGCAGCAGCTCTCTAGTCTGTCGTGAAGTAAAAGGTCTTCCCAAAAAGTACTGGAGATGGAACCTGGGACCTTCCACCCGCAAGCCCATTCCTCCAGCTCTGAGCCAAGGCCCCCTCCACTTCACTTCACACAGTGCCCTGGTGGTTTCAGGACAGGAGTCCTCTCCAGGCCACAAAAGGGGGCAGTGACTTCTTCACAGCCCTTCAGGGGCAGCCTGCCTACCCTGGCTAGCTCCTCCTCGTCCATCTCGGGCTGTCGGTGCCGCGAGTGCCTCGTCTCTTCATCGTGGAAGATTGTCCTGGGCTTCTCGTCCTCGGACTCGCTGTCCGAAGGAGCCTCGTTGATCCAGGCGTCGAGGTCCAAACTGCAGGTGTGAGAAAGCCACAGTGCCGGGGTGAGCATCCCAAGCAGTAACAACATTATTTTAAAGATCATCAGAACAGCTCGCTCGATTGGGCCCAAGGTCCATCTAGCCCAGCATCTGGTTGCTGGCCGTAGTGATCAAACACAATGGCCACTGGAAGGCCACAAATAGGGTGTGCAGGATCACAACTCTTAAAGCAGTGGTTCTCAACCTTCCTAATGCCGTGACCTTTTAATACAGTTCCTCATGTTGTGGTGACCCCCAACCCTAACATTTATCCATTTTACAGATGGAGAACACTAATGCAGAGAGTCTTAGGCGATCCCTGTGAAAAGGTCGTTCGACCCCCAAAGGGGTTGCGACTCACAAGTTGAGAACCATTGTCTTAAAGCCTTGGGGGAAGGGGGAGGAATGTACAGTGTAGACCCCCAGACTTTAAAATCTATGTTGTGACCTAGTCCTACCCTTCCCCCTTTAAAAGAGGTCAGGCTGGCTGGGCAACAGGAAAGGGGCTTTTCTACTAGTCCAGGGGTCTGCAACCTGTGGCTCTCCAGATGTTCATGGACTACAATTCCCATCAGCCCCAGCCAGCATGGCCAATTTGGCCCAAGGTCGATTGGGCCCAAGGTCCAATTAGCCATGCTGGCAGGGGCTGATGGGATTTGTAGTCCATGATCATCTGGAGAGCCACAGGTTGCAGACCCCTGCACTAATCTGATACCTCAACCTGAAACTCTCTGCCACAGCCTCGTACTTTCTCCATGATTTCCATGATGTCTAAAGGCTTTCTCTGCTTCCAAAGCCTACATGGTTTGGGACCAGGGAACCTAAAGGAACGTCCTTGTTCATCTTTCTCCCCAGGAATGAAGACCACAAGGAGAGGCCCTCTTGACCTGTCTCAAAGAAACTCGTTTGGTGGGTATATGAGAGGGGACCTTCTCAGTGGCTGGCCCGCAATTATGGAACCGCCTCCTCCAGAAGTTCTGCAATGTTCTCACTTGCAATCTGAAAACGGTTTTTATTCAGGACTGCGTTTGCTAGCAGACCCGAGTTGAAATGTTAAGTTTGGGCTCCGTAAGGGAAGGAGGAGGCTAGTAAATGCTGGAATTAAAATAACTTAATGCCAGAGCTATGGCTTGATTAATACTGCTGTGGCAAATATATTTCTTCATCAACATTCCCTGAAGGGGTAAGCAGGTACGCAGCCACCACACAGGTGCTGTGTAGATAAGGGGCCGCCTAGCAGGGAGAGCGCTCTCCCAGGCAGCTCAGTTCCATGGAGCGTTTTTGAAGTACCTTGCAGCACTACGGAATGCTTAGAGGAGCTATTTGTTTGTCATTAATAAGACTGTCCTTGGGCATATATTTTAATGAAATTAAGTAGCTCTGAGCTCAAGGATGACTCACTAATCTTTATAGATAGAAAAAAGTACTAAAACAAGAAGCATTCCAACACCCTGGGAGCGGGACTAGGATAAAGGTGACTTTTAGGGACTACACAGAAGCATTAGAGCAGCGGTTCTCAACCTGTGGGTCGTGACCCTTTTGAGGGTCGAACGACCCTTTCACAGGGGTCTCATAAGACTCTCTGCATCAGTGTTCTCCATCTGTAAAATGGATAAATGTTAGGGTTGGGGGTCACCACAACATGAGGAACTGTATTAAAGGGTCGCGGCATTAGGAAGATTGAGAACCACTGCCTAAGACTCTCTGCCTTAGTGTTCTCCATCTGTAAAATGGATAAATGTTAGGGTTGGGGGTCACCACAACATGAGGAACTGTATTAAAGGGTCGCAGCATTAGGAAGGTTGAGAACCACTGCCTAAGACTCTCTGCATCAGTATTCTCCATCTGCAAAATAGATAAATGTTAGGGTTGGGGGTCACCACAACATGAGGGACTGTATTAAAGGGTCGCGGCATTAGGAAGGTTGAGAACCACTGCATTAGAGACACAACTCCACTCGATAGCCCAACAGCTCTCCCTAGATGCCCTCTCCCGAGTCAGAGGATATAGGCACAAGATGATGATGTTGGTGGCCAGAATGAAGGAAAGCTCGAGGCGAGGGCGCATCTCAAGGGGGGTGGCAGAAAGTACCATCCTGTTGCGGCTGACTTCTGGTGACCCCGTAGGATTTCAAGGCCTGAGACGTTCAGAGGTGGTCGGCCGTTGCCCTGCCTCTGTGAAGCAACCGGGGCCTTCCCTGCCAGTCTTCCATCCAAGTACTAACCCAGCTTAGCTTCCAAGATTTGGTGAGGTTGGGCTAGCCTGGGTTTTACAGGTCAAGGAGAGCACACACACACACCCCCCACCCTGGGAATCCATTCATCTACTCCTTCCTTGCCATCAGAAATCCAAGCCCAACATCCTGAGTTTCTCGGACATGTAAGACTGACATATTCTCTCCCATCTGTTTCCAAACTTGTTCCTGCAGCCATAATATCTAGCGAGCTGCCTTGCAAAAATGGTCAGGTCTCCAGGATATTTCAGCCCACCCACTGGGGCAGTTTTTGACTTCATACACCCGGGCCCTGAACAACCATACCACACAGCTAGGATCTAAAGCAGGGGTGGGCAATTATTTTTTCCATGGGGCCGCATAAGAAACAGAAAATATTGTGGAGGGCCGGGCCAAAAGGCTGAACTCAATTCTGCATAATAGGGGCACAAGTGACAGACAGGGGCACAGATCAACTTGGAATCAGTGGCAACAGCTCTGCATACACTATTTGGCACAAAGAATCACAGGCTTAACCTACCTGCATAGTTGTCCACTGTGACAATCAAGCAAGTGGGGAGACTTAAGTCCCTTGACCTACTTTTTTCATCGACTGGTGCTTTTGAAAGCCCCGCAGAAGCCGGTTGCCTTGGTTGCCGGCTTCTGCAGGGCTTTCAAACCGCTCCCCAGCAAGGCAGGCGAAGCCAAGAAGCTGGCAGCCAAGGCAACCAGCTTCTTGAGGGCCTTCCCCTCAACAAGGCAGAGAAAGTCAGGAGTCATCGGGCGGTCGGATGTGGCCCGCGGGCCATATAATGCCCAGGTCTGATCTATAGCATTTTTTTGTGTGTTTGAGAGCAGATTCGTTGGGCTGCTAGATGTAAATTTGCAAATTCTAGATCTAAAAGCCGATCTCTGAGCCTATTGTACGCTTCTGAATAGGACATTAGGTAGAGTGATTCAATAGGCAGGCCGATGGAAATAATCTTTCTCCCGATTAGAGAAAACCAGGGGTTAGCCTGCATGTCCTGTAGTGTCAATGAGACAAGGGAGCGTTCGGATGGCAGGTAGTGAAGGCGGAGCCAAAATCTGAAGGCTCTAAGCCAAGCTTTATGTTCCAGGGTGTTTTGCCCCAGTTCTAAACACAGGGCTGCGTAAGGGACACAGTTTGGAACTCCCATTGTTTGGTGGGAAAACTTTGCATTGAAGATAGAATCTAAAGCTAATATTCTTGTCCTGAGCAGAGGGGACCTTACCCTTCCGGAACCGGAACTTTCTTCTGTGCTTTGGGGGCCACGGGGTTGAGTTCCCCGGCGAACAAGGCGGTCACTTCCTCAGCGACCGGCACCTCCTTTAACTGGAGCTTATGGATGTATTTCATTAGCTGCAGGATGCAGGACGCCTGAGGAGCAAAAGGGAATGGGGAGAGAAGTTGTAACACAAGATTTCCTCAACGAGGCCCATTAAAGATCCTTTTGGTCCGGAAGGCTCGGAGATGGTCCCATTACCCGCTCCTGGACTTCGAGATCGGCGCTCTGCACGAACTGAGGCAAGCGCTCGATCATCAGCTGGGTGGTCTCCTGGGCCTCCTCCTTCTCCCCGGCTTCCTCCTTCTGGTTCAGAATGGAGGCGTAAAGCTTCACCATGTTCTGGACGTAAACTGCCTGGATGTGACCTGGGAGGGTGGTGACCTTCGGCCTCAGCATGGCTTCCAGGGTCTGGTGCGGCTCCTCCAGATGCCTGAAGAGAACAGGGAGCTGAAGAGCGCCTGGACCAGTGATGGCGAACCTTTTCGAGACCGAGTGCCCAAATGGCAACCCAATCGCAAAGTGCCAACACGGCAATTTAACCTGAATACTGAGGTTTTTAGTTTAGAAAAAACGGTTGGCTCCGAGGCGTGCGTTACTCGGGAGTAAGCTTGGTGGGAGTCAGTGGCTTTGCTTTGAAGCAACCATGCAACTCTTCCAACGGGTGAATCACGACCCTAGGAGGGTTTACTCAGAAGAAAGCCCCATTGCCAGCAACCGAGCTTACTCTCAGGTAAAGGATCGCGCTTTAGTTCTTCGCATGAAAATCAGTGGGGTTTACAGCGCTTAACAGGGTTACCTACACTGTTTCCCCAAAACTAGGTCTTAGGTTTAGTGCTAATAATCAAGCCCAGCAGCCCAGGCCAGCCTAGATGTGGGGGGGAGGGCACTCTGTTTGCGCGTGCCCACAGAGAGGGCTCTGAGTGCCACCTCTGGCACCCGTGCCATAGGTTTGCCACCACTGGCCTGGACTGTGCAGCCAGGGTCATGCGCAAGAGCACACGCCAGAGATGAAACCACACATCAGAGTACCTCTCCTGCACTAGGGTGCCAAGAGCCATCACCAGTTCCCCAAGCACGGATGCCTTCTGAGCCCCCACAGTTTTAAGAAAACAAACAAGATCAATGCCATGGCCAGGCTTATACCAGGTCTGCTATATCACAATAATCACGCTGCACTTAAGGCTCCAATTCTTAATTAACTCTTTATTTAAGTAACCTATTTTGAATGGATGACAAATTCTACCGTCCATGAATGGATACTGAACAAGAAGTTCTTTGGACTACTGGACAATTAATACGGTGAAGGCTACACTGAAAAGATATATATAGGGTTGTATGAACTTGGAATTTGGTTCCTGAACACACGGAATATGTAGTCCTGTTTCTTTAATCAGGGGTCTGCAACCTGCAGCTCTCCAGATGTTCATGGACTACAATTCCCATCAGTCCCTGCCAGCATGGCCAATTGACCATGCTGGCAGGGGGTGATGGGAATTGTAGTCCATGAACATATGGAGAGCCGCAGGTTGCAGACCCCTAAGCAGATATCCACTTCCCACTAAACCCCAGCTTTTTTTTTATTCTGTGGAGACCCTTAGAATTTTTACATGTAACCATGGGCACGGCAACAAAAGGGATGCTATGGAAAGTGGAGCCAATCACAGAATGGCTACTACAGGAGGAGGAGCCAACCACAAAATGTCAGGGTTACACATGACCATGACAGCAACGCTTCAGCATTTCAGGTTTAAGTCCTGCCTAGTGGATGTCTGCTAATCTGAAGTGCTACTGGGCACCAACCCCACCTAGCCCCTCCCGCTTTCTCAAAACACCTGGTGGGCACCAGAAAGGGTATTGTCGGGCGCTCAGGAGCCAGCAGGCACCACGCTGGGAACCCCTGCACTAAGCCACCTTCGGAAGCATGAAGAAGGCTGTTCAGTAGGCTCCCGGACCACGCTTGGGCCCACTCCCTCCCCCATGAAGTCAGCCTTCCCCATTGCTGCACGCCCTCAAAGCACTTACTCAGAGAATTCGCCACAAATCCAGGCGGCGGCGTACAGCACCTCGCAGATCCCATTCCGCTGGGTGTTGCTGGCCAGGAGGTGAGCGTTATCCAGCAGCATTGCCATCTGAGACACGGCAAACTTCCGGATAGCCTTCACTCGGATGGCCACGTCCAGCATCTGGGATGCAATGAGGTGCCCGTGGCGAGTGCCCTCCAGCCGGGTCAGCTCCACCAGGATACTGATGTACCTGCATCGCACAAGCAGAGAGGAGGGGGAGAAGGGTTGCTAAGGGAAGCTGGGGAGATGGCGACAAGAGTCAAAGACCTGGATGGTTGTCTCCAATCATGGATCTCTGCCCTCCCCCAAGATCTTTCCTCTTTTCCAGGGGTCTTCAAACTATGCCCCCCCAGATGTTCATGAACTACAATTCCCATCAGCCCTGCCACTTGGCCATGCTTTCAGGGGCTGATGGGAATTGTAGTCCATGAACATCTGGAGGGCCATAGTTTGAAGACCCCTGCTCTTTTCCCTGGACCAGGAGTCTGCAACCTATGGTTCTCCAGATGTTCATGGACTACAAATCCCATCAGCCCCTGCCAGCATGGCCAATTGATGGGAATTGTTGTTCATGAACTGATGGGAATTGTAGTCCATGACTGTAGTCCATGATCAGGGGCTGATTTGTAGTCCATGATCAGGGGCTGATGGGAATTGTAGTCCATGAACATCTGGAGAGCCGCAGGTTGCAGACCCCTGGCCTGGACAATTCCCTCTCCCCTGATAGCCCTACTATTGCCTTTTGAGGTTCCTCCTCCTTTTACTGTTCTCTTCCTGGATCCTATGTCCTTTAGAGAATTTTCAAGAAGGACATCCCCAGACATGGGGCAGGAGGGCATGAAACGGCTTAAACACCAATTATTTGGCTCCTGAGCAGCCACTCCCACAACACACTCAAACACACACAAAGACCACGCCTACAGACCATTCGAAGTTGGTGATGTATTGGTAATTGGACTGGCTACATATGTCAATTATTTTGGTCAACAGCTCATCCCTGTAGGTCGTCCCTTCGGCTTTGTCCACGTGGATCATCAGCTTCTTCACTATTTCCATCAGGTTCTTCTTCGACACCTGCAGCAAAGTCAGCAGGAACAAGGCAGATGTCAAAAACACCAAGAGTTTTGCGCAATGTCAAAGGCTTTCATGGTCCTGATCGACTGGCTGTTGTGGGGTTTCTGGGCTGCGTGGCTGTGGTCCGGCAGTTTCAGCCCCTGATTTCACCTGTATCTGATGGCATGTTCAGAGTTATCCATGGCAAAACGTTAAGAGCTAAAATAGCCGGACCTTGGCCACACAGCCACATAGCCCACAACAACCATAAGAGTTGGCTCACTTGCAGCTATCACCCCAGGATTGCTCAGAGCTGCAATAAAAGCACAGAATACAGAATTATGAAAACCTCAGGTTTTATTTAAGGAAGAAGCAGACATCTCTTAAAAACGTGCATGCGTGAGCAATAACGGTAGACATCTCCAAAGCCGGAAAAGGTTACACGGAAGCAGTGGCGGAGCTACAAGAGGACAGGGAGTGTGCCATGCACCAGGCGCACGCCTGGGGAGGTGGAAAATCGCCCCCAGGCCCCTCCCCCCCGCCTCCCGTGGCGCCCCCTTTGTTCCTTTCCTTTTCCTAGAACTTTTTCAGGCTGAAAAAAAGGCCTATTCACAGTACAGGCTAAAAACGGTCTGAGGAACTACAGTTCCCAGGAGACCTTGGGGCTCACAAGATCTCCTGGGAAGTATAGTTCCCATCAGGCCGTTTTTAAGCCTGAACGGCTGGCAGGGGCTGATGGGATTTGTAGTCCATGAACATCTGGAGAGCCGCAGGCTGCAGACCCCTGGACTACACAATGTCCCCAGCAATAGCCAGATCCTTCTCTGTGGGCACCCCTCAATATAACAGGTGCTGGGCTCACTGCACACAAAAGCTACTCCAGATCAGAAGCTAGCCACAGGTGTAAAGGGGTGCTGTAGTCTTCCTACTACTGCTGGCAACGGGGGCAAACCAAGCAGGTAAGCAACGCACCATTCCATAGAGAAGATCTAAGGCGCGGAGGCGGATGGATTCGTCCTTGTCGTCTAAGCACTGGAGGATGAGGTCTTTATGAGACTGGACGGATTTGGGGTGAGTTTTCAGGATTTTGGACATGGCCAGCAGTCCCAGATACTTCACTGGGGAGGGAAGACACAACAGAGTCACAAACACAGCCACATTTCTGAGGCTAACCTTTGTTTTTACCCTGACTATATACAGCGGTGCTGGAACCCCGAAGCACACTTGGATGTTCATTCAAAGGTCCTGGGAGCCTGGCCTTTGGCAAGCTCTGGGGCAACTTGAGAACAATCATTTCCGTTCTCTTTCTTTGAATGCCTGCTAAAACACCTTTTTTTCCTCCAAGGCCATCTCTAACAAGCACACACGCCCCACCCCACCCTGCACTCAAGTTAACTACGCATGCAGTGAACCAGAGGGGAATTAGAATGTGCAACACTTTCAGCTGCTGAAGAATCCCATATGTTTCTGGGGGTTTTTTTGTTAAGAGACAAGTTTCTGGTCCTTATGCTAAAGAGACAGGGGAATTATCATGAAAGCACGCCTGGGAGAGCCACGCTTGTTTCAGTAAAACCTGGGTCCTTTTCTCCAATAACTCCAACCAGCTGAGGTCTCAACGATTTTTATTGACAAACAGAAATCAAAGAAATACAACTTAAATGCACGGAGGTTGCTCAGCTGGTTACATTTCTTTTGGTTCTTTGTCCCCATTCCGGGAACCCATGGCCCAGAGATGCTTCTCTGACCACGTCTCGAGATGGAATTCTAAAACCTTTGTTTTCCCCTTCTCAGGAAAACTCTGTTCAGGCCACGAGGTAACTTAGGCCTTTGAAGTTTCATCCTGGCACCTCTGCATAGTTTCCTGTCCTCCCTCCAGGAGATCAAAAGGCAAAGATGCTTTTCACAGTCATATGTGACTTTGCTAGTTTTACAGTACTATTCCAACACAGGAATGATCAATGAATGTCAGAAGCCAAAAGAAACAGTAAGTGTATTGTTGAAGGCTTTCATGACCGGAATCACTAGGGTGTTGTGGGTTTCTGGCCTGTATGGCCGCGTTCCAGTAGCATTTTCTCCTGACATTTCGCCTGCATCTGTGGCTGGCCTGGAAAACCCACAGCACCCTAGTAACAGTTCTGGTAGTGAGGAACACAGAAAAGCAGCTTGTGACACCTCAAATGTTAACGGATGTATTGAAGCAGATGCTTTTATGAGATAAAAAGAGCCAACTTTGACAGTAGCATAAAAAGGTTTCTCAGTTGGCAGAATAAAAGCAGGCAGGGAAAAAGATGAAATGCGGATCTGGGACAGGAGCTTTTCAATTTTTTGTTACAGATGTCGGGTTGGGTACAGTCCTACCTAATCCTACCCAATTTCCCTCCTTGCAGCAAACCCTCACCGTGTATATTTTTTGACATACAGGGTCGCTGACTTCCAGCATAGCCTTCTTAATGACCAAAGAGAATTCCCTCCTCCTCCTCCCTTTTGGAATAGCAGAAAATCTGGTTAGATTCTCCCATTATTTCTTGACCCTTGAGACAAAGGACAGTTCACAACGTACTGCAAACACATACGGGCAAACTCGAGGAGCAGCAGTGGCGTAGTGGCTAAGAGCTGTGGCGAAGAGCAGGTGCACTCTGATCTGGAGGAACCGGGTTTGATTCCCAGCTCTGCCGCTTGAGCTGTGGAGGCTTATCTGGGGAATTCAAATTAGCCTGTGCACTCCCACACACGCCAGCTGGGTGACCTTGGGCTAGTCACAGCTTTTCAGAGCTCTCTCAGCCCCACCTACCTCACAGGGTGTTTGTTGTGAGGGGGGAAGGGCAAGGAGATTGTAAGCCCCTTTGAGTCTCCTACAGGAGAGAAAGGGGGGATATAAATCCAAAACTCCTCCTCCTCCTCCATTTTTGATTTAGAATCTGAACTCATTATAAATAAAGGACACCATGAGACAAGTTTAAGAGCAGGCATAAGAAGTTAATTTAGTCATCAATTTAGTCACCAGGGTCAGGAAGTTATGGTTCTAATTATAGGTGTTCCTGTTAATTGAGAATCCTTAGGATTCAGCAGGAAAGTACCAGATCGCCTCCCATCCTGACAATTCATTATTTCAGTGATATAAAAGCAGATTTATTGGTGTTTTTCGCCATAACCTTGCTTTGAGAATTTGATGTGAGTCACCAAAATGTATTATTAGTCCAGCAGTTAGTTATTTTCATAATCCCTTTGGGAATCAATTTTCTTTCATCACCTATTAAGCTTAAAATATTTATTTCTGTTCTTGTGATTCCATTCGAGCAGAGCAGTATGGCCTATTACCGTGGTGGCGAACCTTTGGCACTCCAGATGTTATGGACTACAATTCCCATCAGCCCCTGCCAGCATGGTCAATTGGCCATGCTGGCAGGAATAATGAAATTATGAATCCACTGGAGTCCTCCCTGGCTGCTATGTTCTTTATGTTCTACCTTTATGTTCTAATGAACCCCCGAGCAAGGAGAGCTCTCACCATTGCATGATTCAATGTTATGCCCTCTGCCCTATCAAAGGGTAGGTTTAGTAACCTAGAAAAAATCCTGCCCGGGAGTTGTTGCAGCTGCAAGTCAATATTGGTTTTATTTTTTATTTATTTATTTATTGTTTTAGAAACTTTATATGCCCCATCTTGAGGGGCTCTGGGTAGTTGAAACCCTATTACCCACCAACTTCCTGCACTGCACCAGATTTGTTAAAATCAGAATCCAAACATATCAATTTTATATCCTCTTTTCCAATCTAGATGCTGCCAGATCTGATTAGGTTATCTTTATTGCTGAATAACTCTGACCCTGGTTTTTGGGAAGAGGTCGCCAATTTTATTATGGAGATAGCTGAGAGTATCTCATAGTATGTGTCTGTTATGGTCCTTTGGGGGCTGTTTTGCTTTTAATACCGATGCATTTATTTTGTTTTCGGATTATGCCAGTGAAGGCTAATGTATGTATATTTCTGTTCTTGTCACTTTCACTAAAAAAAAAAAGTGCAACGCAAGAGGCTAATCTGGCTTTCCGCTGGTGGATTTCAGATAGATGTTAGGTGTGTGGAGGACTTCCAAATCGTACACAGCATTCTGCCAATCAGCTAAAACCTGATCCGCCATAATCTTATGCACAGAGAGAAGTCTGAGAGGAGGTGAGGGAGGCCCCTGCATTTTTTTCATGGCACTGGGCGGGGATTAAGTCGCTTTACATGTTGAACTTACCGGCTTACCAGGTTTTTGCCTAATAAAAAGCAGTCATGCTCTATTTTAAAGAAGATCATCAACTCAAAGAAGTTCTCTCTTATTCTGTTGCCGAAAATTCCATTGTGCTTCAAGAAACACATTTCCCTCAAATCGCTTGCCTTAAACTGATCTGACTGGGGGATTCGGCAGGGTGTTAAGCTAATGAGAAAAACCGCCCGAGAACGGAGCTGGTCGCTGGGTGCAAATTAGATAATTCGTCACACCAGATTTTACTAACCGATTCTGACCTTGACAGGGGCTCTGTAGTTTCCCATTTGCAGCTGTCAGCAAATTTATTCGCCTTTCAAGATTTCTCTCGTTTACTTTCTCTCAAACAACGCGCAAAGCGTCGCGGCTTCAATGATTAGCAATAAACAAGGCATAGTCGCCCTTTTGAAATATTGTCACCAATGAATACTTCGAACTGCTTGCCTCAGATTTGCATACACACTTAAAAAAAATTAAACCTACGATACATGACTAAACAATACTATTTGAAAATACTGAAGGAGGAAAGTGTTTTTCTCATTAGCTCTGCTTGTTATAGCTGAAACCTCCTCCTGTTCTTAAATAGATCTTCCAAGGTTAAAAATGCAAATTTATCCCACAGGAAAAGATATCTCCCAATATTTCTTATTTGCTCATTATTAAAAAAGCGGGAACCCACAAGGATGTGCAGGGGCATCTAATTTCCCCCTCCCCCACTATTTTCTCTTGGCCATCCCTGAAGGCCCCCGTAGTGTCTCTTTTCCTTTCTTCACTCTTTCCTACCAAGCAGCAAACCTTTATCTGTCCTTCTGTCTTCAGACTGCCTTCCCTTCCACCACCTTGCTGCAGTTCCTACCTAGGAAAACTATGGCCCTTTCCGCACGAGCGGAACTATGGCCCTTTCCGCACGAGCGAAATACAGCGACCCAGGGATGGCAAAAACACCGCAGCTGTTCGCACAGGAGGCGCTGCTGCATCACAGCAGTGCCGTCCTGGCCGCCCGGGAGTGGCGTGAAGCCGGTGCTGTAAACCTCGCTCAACGAGGTTTTTGTAAAGCAGCTTCTTCCCGTCAGTGCGGTGTGCACCGCAGGGAAGACGAAGCTTTTCCCATCGCCTCCACTGACCTCGTCTTCCAGCGTTGCTCTGGAGGGCTGCAGAGACCCGCCCACGCTGCCCTCTGACCCCTGGAGGTCGGAGGGCAGCGTGGGTGAAACTCCCTACAACCCTCAGGCAATGCTGGAAGGCGAGGTCAGTCGAAGAACAACTGAAGGCTGGCTCCGCTCTCCGGCTGGAGGGGAAGTTGGGGCCAATCGCACGCTAGCATGCTAACGGCCTCCGAGCCTCCACCAGCACAATTCATGCCGGTGGAGGTTCATTTCCATGCGTGTGCGGAAAGGGCCTACGTCACAGTTGTGTGGCGCCAGCTTACTAGGCCAGGCCCACTTGCATGGTAGGGAACCCTCAAGGATTTGGTGGGGGGGGGGGATCACTTTATCCTGTAGCCCCCACCGCATGTTATTTTCCTTTTCCTTCCTTTTGATAACCTCCATATCCTCTTCCCTTTCCCTGCCTTATCCTCTCCTCCTCAGCCATTCACCGACAAGTCTTTCATCTGCAGTCCATCCACAACTGTACTGATTGTTTATCTAATTTATATCCCACCTTTTCCCACAGTGGTGACCAAAGCAACTTGCACCATTCTGCTCTCCTCCTTTTTAACCTCACAACAACCCTGTGAGGTAGGTTAGGTTGAAAGCATGTGATGGGCATAACATCACTTAGTTAGCTTCCCTGGCAGAGTGGTAATTTATACCCAGGTCTCCCAGCCCCTGTTCTGAATTTCTAACTGCTATACCACACTGGCTTTAACAGGCTGACAGTAGCAAGGCGCCAGGTCTAGATGAATCATGTAGTTGGGTGGTATCGCATCACTCAGTGGTTGCTGCCTGGCCTGGTCCCAATAAGTCCTCCTTCCAAGGCCAAAACTATCCTGGAAAGGCCCTGTTCCCACCTCACTTTTACTGACAGAAGTCACTTAGAATACTAGTGTTGCTTAGCAACTGCCACTGAAGGCTTGATTTTTAAAGCTACGGGCATTCTTTTCATCTTTGGAGCATTTTTGAACCCCACAATGTAATTTTGTTTAGATTTTAGATTTTTCTGCAAAGCTGAGGCGTTTTTCAGGTTTATAGAAATATCTGTCTTATCCATTCACAGCTCCTGTCACTGGATTTAAGTATCCTCAGGTCTGGTCGACTTTGCTATTGGAATATAAAAGTGTGGGCCCATAAAATTTGCTGGGGGAATCCCACCTCCTACCCCCGGCCCTTGCTTGTTGAGTCTGCCGTGGCTCCCAGGCTTCAAGGCAGCTACGGCAGGCCCCTGGCTCCGCCCAGCCAACGCCAGGCCCAGGGCAGCTACTGGACCACTACAGCACCAACCATGATGCTCAAGGTAAGAAAGAGCATTATCTGAGCTTGTGCAGAAGCTTTTTTTACTTTGGGGTGAAATTAACCCCCCCGCTCCCCCCGCAAATGTCACCCAAGTTTGTACAAAAAAATCTGTTCTGGATAAGTGTGACTCTGATCTATGGATTTGGGTATCCACAAACAAGGGCTACACTTGCAAAACTGATACATAGATGATAACAGGGATAACCTCAGACTTGGACAGATTTTAATTTGCCCCATATTTGACAGTCTGCTTTTTCCTGGAAACCAAACAAAGTCCTACAACTGGCTTAATTACACTTCATGGGAATAAACTGCATACAGATCTGTACCGCTTCCCATGAGCAGCACAATGGCCTAAGTGAAAAAGGCTTTTGTTAAGAAGAAGAGGAGGAGTTGGATTTATATCCCCCCTTTCTCTCCTGCAAGGGGCTTACAAACTCCTTTCCCTTCCCCCCTCACAACGAACACCCTGTGAGGTAGGTGGGGCTGAGGGAGCTCAGAAGAACTGTGACTAGCCCAAGGTCACCCAGCTGGCATGTGTGAGACTGTACAGACTAAGTGGTCCAGATAAGCCTCCACAGCTCAGACGGCAGAGCGGGGAATCAAACCCGGTTCCTCCAGATTAGAGTACACCTGCTCTTAACCACTACGCCACCGCTGCTCCTGCTTAGCCTCTGAACTGCCATGCTGTGAAACCCACTTCCACAAAGGCTCAAACTCACAGTTCTGATCCGAATCTTCTATGAGGATCCTCAGCTTCTGCACACAGAGCTGCAAGAAAAATACAAAAGTTTACCATCTCACAAAAGGTGGAGAGAAGGTCAGCCATTTGTTGGTTAAAGCGATTGGGCCACTTGGCTATCAAAGTAGAAGTATAAGTATATTTAGAGCATTAATGACCAGAAGAGGGGAAGGGGGGAAGGCCCTTTAATCAGCAGGTTTGGCATTAGTTACAGCAAATCTAACTTCAAAGATGCAGGTGTGTTAGTTTGCTGTGGCAAACATCAACCCGTCTTAAAGACTAACATACCGTAAATTAATCTTGCCACAAAAATAATCATTAAAAACCAAAACCAAATCATTTCTTATCCAACAATGAAATTCACTGGGGTGCTGTGTGGTTTCCGGGCTGTGTGGCCGTGTTCTAGCAGCATTCTCTCCTGACGTTTCGCCTGCATCTGTGGCTGGCATCTTCAGAGGAATCCTTTGAAGATGCCAGCCACAGGAAATCTGTAAGCGAAATATCAGAGAAGAATGCTGCAAAATTATAACCATACAACCAATTCACATGGCTAAGAGAGGATTCCGGCCGTGAAAGCCTTCGACAATACAATGAAATACACAATACACTGAAATACACAATGAAATACACTACAATACAATGAAATACAACCGCTGGCCGTGGTTCTATTGCCCCCCATTGAAACTGGAACTAAGCTGCCTTTTCCATCTTGGTAGGGCCCTGATTCCATCCTGGGCCCTGCCTTCTCCTCCCTTCCCTTTTGGCCTTTAGACCGGGCGCCTGTGTGTGTTTTTTTTACACAACCTTTGTTGTTTAATTTGTAACTATTGTTTTAATTGCTGCTGAATTTTAATGAGTTAAATGTTATGTTATATTGATTTACTGTTCTGGAAACAGTCATGTTGTGAGCCGCCTCGAGTCCCTCGGGGATGAGGCGGCCTATAAATTTAATAAATAAAATAAATAAATAAAATAAGGCTCTGTATGGAACATCGTGGGTTTTTAAAGGGCCAATCCTCTGTGCCTGGAGACGCTTGTAAACACAGCAAAGCAGGAGAAACTCTGCCCCGCCGTTTGACAAGCCTCCTGACCCAGTCAAGAGCTTACGGAAAAAAACAAAGAGGTCCTGCCACCTACAAAGGCACAGTCTTGGCTTCTCAGGATATCCAACAATCCTGGACTGCAGTCATGTTGATGGTAACAAAGAAACGGGGACTGTTGGCTTTTAAGCACTGCGCAGTGTCAGAACTGCCTTGGATGTAAGATATCCGCCGAGTTCAGAGTTCTGGCTCCCTATCCCTGGCCTGTGGCTTTCCGTCCAACACTTGGTAGGCAGAAATGTATTGTTTCTGACCATGTCCTTCCCACCTGTGAGAGGGATTAAGTGAAAGAGGGAGGTGCCCAAAAAGGTATCATACCTGGATGCTGGCACTGTGGTTGGGCATCCCCGAAGAGAGAGAGATCAAGACTGAAACATACAAGCAGACACATGTTTAAATTTATATCCAGTTGCTCCAAAAGTCAACGCAACTGGCTGTGGACTAGACAGCAGAGAACATAAGAACATAAGAACTAGCCTGCTGGATCAGACCAGAGTCCATCTAGTCCAGCACTCTGCTACTCGCAGTGGCCCACCAGGTGCCTTTGGGAGATCACATGCAGGAGGTGAAAGCAATGGCCTTCTGCTGCTGCTCCTGAGTACCTGGTCTGCTAAGGCATTTGCAATCTGAGATCAAGGAGGATCAAGATTGGTAGCCATAGATCGACTTCTCCTCCATAAATCTGTCCAAGCCCTTTTTAAAGCTATCCCGGGTTGAGTGGCCCATCACTGCACCCTCCTGTGGCAGCATATTCCAAACACCAATCACACGTTGCGTGAAGAAGTGTTTCCTTTTATTAGTCCTAATTCTTCCCCCCAGCATTTTCAATGAATGCCCCCTGGTTCTAGTATTAAGGGACAAGGCCTTTCCCCAGCTACACCAAAAATAGGGAAGAGACACGCAGAGATGACTGCATCGTAACTCACAAAGTCGCCTGCTGGTTAATCACAGGACACCAGGAGGCCTTTTGCAAGGGATCAGAAAGGGAAGGAAATGGAACCTTTCCCTTTAATGCTGTAGTCCTATGGTGATATCGCAGACCTGCTCTGAGGACGCTGGAGAACAGAGTGATAGAACGGACCGTGCCACTTTAGACTGCAGGCGTTTTCAAGAGGGTCCACCACGAGCACTAAATGCCAGGAAGTCAGCACAGGAAAAGAACCCCTCTTCTTTTTTTAACTTGCCAAGTTTTCCTGCAGGCTAAAGTGGTACGGTCCAGCCTCGGGATTCAACTGTCTTCGTCCCGCGACTTATACATGCCGAATTACGGCATGCAATTGTGCTGGGGAGCCAGTCCCAGCCTGTGAAGGTCAGCTTGCAAACCATGATCTGATAGGGATACCAGTCCTCCCAAGCTGCCGTGACATGCTGCTAACTCTGCTTAAAAACAGGAATGGCAAACAGATGGAATATGCTGTGAACCAACATCGCTAAACCATCATTCCTTTTTCTCATTTTCTCATTTTCACCTTTAATGGCATATAAATTATTAGTATGTTTCCATTTAAAAGAGAAAACTTCTAAAAACATTTAAATACGGGTGTTTAAAATGCTTTCCAAGAATTTAGCCACTGCCAAGGTGATCGATGGATTACAGTCACTTAGCAGAAAGCGAGTGGTCTGGAACTTGGAGTGCTCAAGTCTTGGAAGCAGCAGAGGGTGAATTAAAATCATGCGCAGGTTACTGTGAAGACAGCATTCCAGAAGAATATGAGACCATCATTCCTTTTTAACGCTGAGGAGATGAAACCCTGGTTTGGAGCGGAGCTGCATATTGGGGAGAGCAAGCTAGCAAAAAGAAATCCCCCCCAGAGGACTTATTTACCAGGCTGATGTAGCTTTGGACAGCTGTAGGGAAGTGAAGAGCCAGGCGCGTACCTGGCAAACAACATTTTTTTAATCTGGACTGCACTATGAACCGAGGGTATGCCAAAGCCATTGCCTCCAACTACGCTCCCAGGGAAGCGGGAACGAGCGGGTCAAAACAAATGATGGTGGGAAAACTTCCAATGCCCGAAACAGAACGTGATCCGATTTATCTGTTTTACAATCTGTTTTGATCTCCAGCCCAGGAGAGAACTGAAAAAAATACCACACACTAATTTTATGTCCCTGCAGCAGCAAACACTTGAACTGAAATGTTTGAATATGGAAAAATAATAGCGCTGTTTAAAATGTTATATTCAACACAAAGCTGTATGCAGAAATTATTCTTATTGGAATGCTTGTAAGATTTCAAGGGCAATGCAGCATTTTTAGGAGTGTTCTGAGTTTTCTGGGTTGTATGGCTGTGTTCCAGTAGCATTTCCTCCTGACATTTCGCCTGCATCTGTGGCTGGCATCTTCAGAGGATCCACAGATGCAGGCAAAACGTCAGGAGAAAATGCTGCTGGAACATGGCCATACAACTCAGAAAACACCTAAGCTTTCTAGTGCAGAAGGGTTCGGCGACCCCTTTTCACAGAAGGGGTTGCCTAAGACTCTCGGCATCAGTGTTCTCCATCTGTAAAATGGATAAATGTTAGGGTTGGGGGTCACCACAACATGAGGAACTGTATTAAAGGGTCGCGACATTAGGAAGGTTGAGGACCACTGCCTAAGACTCTCTGCATCAGTGTTCTCCATCTGTAACATGGATAAATGTTAGGTTTGGGGGTCACCACAACATGAGGAACTGTATTAAAGGGTCACGGCATTAGGAAGGTTGAGAAACACTGCTCTAGTGATTCCGGCCGTGAAAGCCTTCGACAATTTCTTATTTGTTCTCTACTGTGCCCAAAAGGGAACATGGGGTTCAAACGTTTCGCCTTACCTGCTATCACTGTGTTCACACACTCATATAGGAGAGACATGGCTGACGTGCTGGGGGGGAGAGAAAGACAACACCAGCATTTGAGACTTACAGGAACTCCCCTTAGTTCAGCCCAGCATCGTGCGTATCAGTCTCCCTCCCAATTTTACATTTAGGAGTCCTGTGGCGCAGAGTGGGAAGCTATTGCAGCGAAGCAGTCGAAGCTCTGCTCACGACCTGAGTTTGGTCCTTACGGAACTCGGTTTCAGGTAGCTGGCTCAAGGTTGACTCGGTCTTCCATCCTTCCATAGCCAGAAGGCAGTGGCAAACCACCCCATAAACATAGCCTGCCGAGTCAACGTCATGATGTGACGTCACCCCATGCGTCAGGAATGACCCAGTGCTTGAACAAGAGACCGGCTTTACCTTTCATTTTTATATTTATGGCAGGTTATTTCCAGAGGGGTTACAAATCTTGTTACTTTTACTTTCTAGGGATACATCTTGGAGTACCCCTCTCAGTTTTGAAATGCAATTTCATGCAGTTTTCATGTATTCCCTTTTTGAAAAACTGGTTTCAAACGGGGTCATGAGTGTTGGAAACCTACAGCAACAGCTCAAAATGGTGCACTGCAGCAGCAAACCAGTTCAAATCCTGCCTGCCGTGGCTGCAGGCCACGCCCACTCTGCAATACGAGGGTGTCGGTGAACTACTTTATAGGGTAGTTGCAATGATTATAACGTACAACCCCAAATCTAGACATAATGCCATATGGGATAGGGCAGGGGTCTGCAAGCTGTGGCTCTCCAGATGTGCACAGACTACAATTCCCATCAGCCCCTGCCAGCATGGCCGTGGTGGCAGGGGCTGATGGGAATTGTAGTCCGTGCACATCTGGAGAGCCACAGGTTGCAGACCCCTCGGATAGGGTGACACAGATCACTGCAGTATTGCGTCAGATGAACGGCATGGATTACTTCACTCGACTGCAGCTCAGCTTCAAGCAGCCATCATTACAAAGTGGAAAAGATTTTGCTTAAGCTCCCAGGAGGCCAAAAGGCAAGCCACGAGGATGAGAACCTTGATTTGAGTCAGTCTCTCTCCTTGGAGCCCGAATTGCTCAACACAACTGGCTTCTGGTTTACCCTGGCCCCTCCCTCGAGCAATTACCACCACCCCCCCTCCAAATCCCGGACGCCACTTTAGATACTGACTGGGAGGGTACCCCACACAGCGATGGCCTGTAGACAACACAGTTAGCACAGTAATCAATCTCTGCTCCGAGATCATAAAGAGCTGGGGGGATGAGGGGGAAATGAAAGCACAGAGAAGCCACGCCACAATTCCACTGAGCTACGACAGACTAGGGCAAGACACAGCCTTCGCTTCCAGGTCCCATCAGAAAGGTCCCATTTAAGTGGGCAGAATGAGGATGGTGAGCGGGGCTGGGAGAGACGCTGAACCTCTTTATGATGAATAGTATTGGAAAGCCCGCTGCCACCATATGATGAATAGCCAGGATCAGTGGAGGTCAGCTCCTCTATCGCTGCTACTATCTGACGAAATCAAGCCTGGGAGAGCTACGCTTGTTTCTGTAAAACCTGGGTCCTTTCTTCCAACGACTCCAAAACCAGCTGAGGTCTCAAGGATTTTATTGTGAAAATTCAAAACAAAGAAATAAAAATAAACTTCGGTGACAGAGATTTCTCAGCTAAGCACATTCTTGCCGTCCCTGTTTAGACCTCAAGCCAAGAGAGATGCTTCTCAGGGCTAGGTCCGTGATGGAATGCCCCTTTGTCTTTTCCCCGCAGGAAAACTCCCCTCCTTGCCATGAGGCGCTCCAACCCTTTGAAGTGCCCATTTGGCTCCTATCTTGAGTTGGGTAAATTTCCATAGCCATCTCCATCCCAGAGATCAAAGCTAGCTGTCATGTTGGTGTGATTTTGCCTGTTGCGATTACAGGATGCAACTGCATCACACTCTTGTATCACTCTACCAGCCAGGCATCTGCTGCTGCTTAAACCAGACCACATTAGAAGAAGAAGAAGAAGAAGAAGAGTTTGGATTTATATCCCCCCTTTCTCTCCTGCAGGAGACTCAAAGGGGCTGACAATCTCCTTGCCCTTCCCCCCTCACAACAAACACCCTGTGAGGTAGCTGGGGCTGAGAGAGCTCCGAGAAGCTGTGACTAGCCCAAGGTCACCCAGCTGGCCTGTGTGGGAGTGCACAGGCTAATCTGAATTCCCCAGATAAGCCTCCACAGCTCAGGTGGCAGAGCTGGGAATCAAACCCGGTTCCTCCAGATTAGATACACGAGCTCTTAACCTCCTAAGCCACTGCTGCTTAGGACCCGGAAGAGCCAGTCCAACCCAACTGGCCTCTGGTCACAGGCCAAGCTCTGCGTGGGGTGAGAAGTCCCAGGAAGGCCAAACTGCAGTGTGGCGAAAGCTTCCGGCCCTTACAGTGTCGCTGCTTGAAATGTGAGGAGACTGCTTCTCAAAAAAAAATTCACGGGCTTTGTCAACGTACAGGCGGCTCATCTCCTCCTTCCCCCCCCCCCCCAACCCCAGGTCATTTTGCTCTCTCAAAAGACGCCATTCTTTTAAAGAGAAAGGTCAGTAGAATCTGAGGGCCGTTGGGTTGGAGGTATAGCGATATCAAGGGGGGAAAAGGTCGAGAGTATTGTCAACAGCTTACTCAAAAAATCAGGCACCCTCCACGTTTTGAACAGAACTCTTATCGCTGAGTCTCTACAACGCCACAGAAAATACTTCCTTCTACTTGAATCCAGGGATTATGCAGTTAACGGTGGCTAAACCACTGGGCTTGTGACAGTATTACAGCAAACCACAACAGTCTCCCAAAAACTTCTAAGAAGCTTCCCAAAGATTCCCAAAATAGACTGTGCCACACGCACCCCTCCCCCTGACCGCGCACAGCTGTAGGGGAAGTTCACTTCTAAGTCAAGGACAGCCAGTGAAGAGTTTGTGTGCAGCGGAAAGAACACCAGTCCTCAATGTGGCGCCCCCGGACAGTTTTCTTGGTAGCCACTAAGCTGGCCGGCAAAGAATCTTCAGAAAGCGTGCAAGGCCAGGGGAGGTTTTGGGCCTGCAAGATTTCCAACCGGCTGTGCAGATTTTCAAGAGAGTTGCAGCGGCCATTTTGTGGCTGTGCCCACCGTGCTGCACCAGAATTCCAAAGGTGACTGCCGTCTCCAAAAGGCTAGAATGTCAGACTACTATCTGGGAGACCAGAATTCAGACTCCTACGCTGTTGCAAAGCTTGCTACGAGAGCGTGGGTCAATCACACCCAGTCAAAGAAACCTAAGCTTTTGACAATGAAATGAGCAAGGACATGTGTTCTGTGCCCTAAGCTTTCATGGAGGATGGGTGAGAAAAATACACTAGGAAGGGGAAGCCAGTAAGATGCACTCTAATAGGGCGTAAAGTTCTCTACAACGTCACAGAGGTTCCTCAGTACTCAAAGTGAATGGTTCCCTTGAGAATGGAAGTTGAAAAGGATTGACTGACCCTGTGGTTTTTGTTCCTGATGCCTGCATTATCTACTGCTGTGGGGATCTAGCCCTTTGCAGCCCAGTGCAGACAAAAGGGTCACATTAAAGGCCGCAGGGAAAGACTGGCCACAACCAGTGATGTCAAATTATGATTCCAAGTGGGTCTGAAAACCACATCTCACCTTAACCATGGTTTAAGAGTTGCACGACAGAGGTGTGCAACTTGCAGCTCTCCAGATGTTCATGGACTACAAATCCCATCAGCCCCTGCCAGCAGGGCCTATTGGCCGTGCTGGCAGGGGCTGATGGGATGTGTAGTCCATGAACATCCGGAGAGCTGCAGGTTGCAGACCCCTGCACCAAAAGAACCCTCAGTTTTCCAGCCACTTGCAATGGAACAAGCAGGGAAGATCAGGTCATGATTTCTTGGCACACGAGGGTACCTTAACCAGGGTGACAGCTACAAGTCAAAGGTTAATGCCAAAGCACAGCAAAGATGCCTGCACCAGGTCACTGGGTTGGTGAGCGGCGGCAACTATCCTACAGTGGAACAGACAAAAGCTTCAAAAACAGTTTAGCAGACAACAGTTAGCCACTCCAGGAAGCACACGCTTTATGTGTCCAGAGCAAATCTTCCTCGAGTCTAGAACCCCCAAAGTCTGCGAGTCCTCTGCCATCTAAGCAGGTAGCAGAGGGCGGCGGACTCTGAGCCTCAAGCATCAGGCTAACACAAAATCAACAGTGCTGTTACGACTGTTGTGGTTTTTCTGGGCTGGGTAGCCATGGTCTTGTGGTTTTAGCTCCTAACGTTTTGCCCGCGGACAGGAACTAAGAGCACCAGACCACGGCCACACAGCTCAGGAAACTCACAACAGCCAGTTGATTTCGCCCATGAAAAGTCTTTGACAACACAGTTCCGTGATGGTTTATGTCGGCTGGGAAATCTCAGAGGTTGGAGGCGAAAAGGTTCAGCAGCTAATTGGCTACGTTGGGAGAAAGGGGGGACACTGGGAGGAGGGGTGGGTTCAAAGTATACATACTGTCCACTTGGCTGCATTTCTTGGAAGCCCACTACATTTTTATCTTTGACTGTGCTGCAATGAACTTTACCCTGGAAGAGAGCGCGCTGGCTGTTTGAGAAAGAAAGAAGGATTAAAGCAGATACTGCCGGGTCCTTCCTCTTATCTCCTAGAGAGCTGCTCCATCCTTCCCCTTCTCCTCTCCTCTACTGAAAAGTCTTCCTGCCCCCGTTGTAAGCAGCAATATTGTGGAGGTGGAACTGTTGTGCCCACTTGAGGCATACCAGCTCAAGGCAGTGAAAGACAAACAGGCCCCTGAAGAAGCTGTCAATTGCAAGCGGGTGGCTGCACCAGCCCATAGACACAAAAGCTTCGCTGCAAGAGTCGAGAGGTGTGGAAGGCACACAGCTCATCAGCCACAGTCTAAAAGCTGCAGGAAGACTGGGGCGTTGTGGGGTTTCCGGGCTGTATGGCCGTGTTCTAGCAGCATTCTCTCCTGACGTTTCGCCTGCATCTGTGGCCGGCATCTTCAGAGGATCTGATAGTGGGAACGCAAGTGGAGTATATATACCTGTTGAAGTGTCCAGGGTGGGGGAAAGAACCATTGTCTGTTAACAAGTCAAGGGTGCAATTAGCAACCTGGATTTACATGTGTGGAGTGGGATCCACCCATTAGCATGGGAGTAACAATGAAGGTCGAAGAAGAAGAGTTTGGATTTATATCCCCCCTTTCTCTCCTGGAGGAGACTCAAAGGGGCTGACAATCTCCTTGCCCTTCCCCCCTCACAACAAACACCCTGTGAGGTAGCTGGGGCTGAGAGAGCTCCGAGAAGCTGTGACTAGCCCAAGGTCACCCAGCTGGCGTGTGTACAGGCTAATCTGAATTCCCCAGATAAGCCTCCACAGCTCAGGCGGCAGAGCTGGGAATCAAACCTGGTTCCTCCAGATTAGATACATGAGCTCTTAACCTCCTACGGCACTGCTGCATAGCAAGGTCAATAGCTGGGGGCATCTGAATATTAGTCAAGGCAGTGACTAATCAGCTCCACAGGAACACAGGATGACTATAGTCAGTAAACAATCAAAGGGAACAAAGGCCAGGCTACTTCAATTCAGATGCCCCCACCTACTGACCTTGCTATCTTCTTTTTACTCACATGCTAATGGGTGGATCCCACTCAACACGTGTAAATCTAGCTTGCTAATTGCACCCTTGACTTGCTAACAGACAATGGTTCTTTCCCCCACCCTGGACACTCCAACAGGTATATATACTTCACTTGCTTTCTCACTATCAGATCCTCTGAAGATTCCAGCCACAGATGCGGGCGAAACGTCAGGAGAGAATGCTGCTAAAACACGGCCAGACAGCCTGGAAACCACACAGCACCCAAGTGATTCTAGCCATGAAAGCCTTCGACAATACACTGAACCAGGAAGAGTCAGCCCACTTACCTATGTATGAGGTTGGTCAGGGGTTCTATCAGCTTCTTCCCTAGCCTGGGTTCCAACGGAGTGAGTGCGCCAAACTGCGTGTATGAGACAGAGAAGAGAGACTGAGATGCTGAATTCTTGTGGTCAGAGGGTGAGAAAATGCTACCCGTGGCAGACAAAACAAATCAAAAACCTTTATGAGGCATTTATGAGCCCGCAAGGAGAAGGGCGGCATATAAATATAATAAAATAAAAATAATCGCCCTGGAACAAACTGCTTTGCGGACAGGGCAAAGGCAGGAATCGCTGGGCTGGACCAGAGCTCAAAGTTCCATTTAACCCAGTGCCCAGTTTCCAAGGGTGACTCCCCCCACAACTCCCCCCTCCCCGCCCCCACCCCGGAAGACTTCCAGAAGATTCTGGAAAAAAGTTCTGAAACCTAAGCAGCGAAAGAGCAGTCAGATTTCAGGAACTCCCCCACCTCTGCCGCTTGCCAAACATGCCCCTCCCATCATTCTGTGAACCCCAAAAAACAGTGTAGAAGAAGAAGAAGAAGAGTTTGGATTTATATCCCCCCTTTCTCTCCTGAAGAGACTCAAAGGGGCTTACAATCTCCTTGCCCTTCCCCCCTCACAACAAACACCCTGTGAGGTGGGTGGGGCTGAGAGAGCTCCGAAAAGCTGTGACTAGACCAAGGTCACCCAGCTGGCGTGTGTGGGAGTGCCCAGGCTAATCTGATTTCCCCAGATAAGCCTCCACAACTCAAGCGGCAGAGCTGGGAATCAAACCCGGTTCCTCCAGATCAGAGTGCACCTGCTCTTAGCCACTACGCCACTGCTGCTCCCTGTAGGGTGCAAACTGTAGTGTAGGGTGCAAACGGGGAGCCTGGAGCTGGAGGGGGAGCTCAGGGGAAATCGCCTTGTCCTGAAAACAGAAACGCTGCTGCACTAGAAGAAAGCACCCCAAAGCCAAAGCCCGGGCCTCCCCATCGCTTCCCTGACCTTTCTCAGTGGCATGTATATGTTAACACCACATTCCCCTTCGTTGCTGTTCCAATAAGCTACTGGCCAGCCAGGTGACTCATATGTCCACAAAGAGAGCCTTTGTGTACAATAGATGGTTTCTCACAGGTAGCCTACTTTTCTGCACCTGGAGATTCCATTTAGCCATCACTGCTAAATGCCTCAATGGCCTTCTACCTCCATCCATTTGCCTTGTCTGCTTACAGCGGTCGTCACAGCTAGGGAATTCTGCAGGGAATTCTGCAAGCTAAGAGCGCGCTTTGAGGGGCCCTTTGTGTCTATCCTCAACTTGCTTTTGGTTAACCTGCTTGGCATCCGCAGACAAAGAGGCCCTTTCTCCCTCTACAAAGAATTCACAAAGGATGAACTATCACATCCTTCCCTCCCTTCAGTTCTTGGGTAGGGCTTGTTTCTGAGCGTTAAGAATAATTAAAGGTTATATTGGCATCACGCAATTGACACAGAACTCTCTATATGTTTAGAGCATAGGTGTCAAACTCGCGGCCCTCCAGATGTTATGGACTACAGTTCCCATCATCCCCTGTCATCATCATGCTGGCAGGGGATGATGGGAACTGTAGTCCATAACATCTGGAGGGCCACGAGTTTGACACCTGTGGTTTAGAGAGAGTAATTTAGCACTTGATATAGCCAAAAACCCAGAAAGGGCAGAGTGCACAGGTAAAACGTTAGAGAAGCCAACCTCTGTGTTTCTGCAGGAAGGTGCTTCCTAACTGGAATGAGCCACACTTTAAACATAACTTCATGCAGAGATGCAACAGGCAACATCCTCGGAAGACTTTTGCTCCATCTTGCCTTTGAATGAATACCCAAATGTCAAAGCAAGAGCCTCCCTGGGGTTCTTCATTTGGAGGTGGAAGTTTAGTATCATACAGAGACAGAGTGGCCAGGCTTTTCTGTCAGGGGGCATGCCTCTGCAGAAGGGCCCATTGCTCACTTCCGCCAGCAGAAAAACCTAGGGTTCAAATCCTGGCATTTCCAGTTGTTGTTGTTTTTTTTAAACTCAGGCCACAGGGTTGGGAAAGGTCAGTATCAGAAACGCTGAAAAGCAGTTGTCAGCAAACAGTGCACAGCTTGACGGACTGGTGGCCTTGTTCAGCACACAGCATGCTTGTGGGTTCATTAAGAGAGTGACTCGGAATTTGCCAGCTAGATGTGGCTTCCCGCGGCAATTGGTCTGATCTCTTTGCCCTGCATCACTAATCTTATTCCCACAGGTGATGTTATTTGGGAGCCTTGCGGCCTGCTTTACTGGTCAGGCTCCTGGGTGAAGACTCCTTCCTCTACAGTTCATCCGATCTCTAACATCCTCTGTCCCAGGAAGATTGCAACAGTTCTAGATCCAGACAACATTTCCCTAAGCTCATTATGCATGGCGTCTGCCTCTCTTCCTCTCTTCCCAACTCTTCCACCTGCCAGCCACAGGTCTGCTTCTCGTTTCGCACCCTCTGCTAACAAGGAGACTCGCCCCGGGGGCCTGCTAAGACTTGCCAGTTTGATGATTTTAATGAGGACCCAGTTGTTGGTGGATGACGTCATCAGCTTAAAAAAGAGCGGAGCGAGGGAGAGATAATTCTTCGGATTACGTCTGGCCAGCTCGCATATAACGTTCACGGCCGCCGACTGGACCCCTGGAAGAGTGGGAGGGCGTTATCCGCATTAGCGAGCTTGAAGAACCAAAGGGGTCACAGACATAACAAAACCACAGCAATGCTTTCAGTACCTCGTTAAATATGTCAAGAGGGGGGAGGGCAGATGAGTATTGCATTGAGAAAGAAAAGAACTCCACTGCTGTATATTTCTGCCCAGCACATGGCAGAATGCAAATTCAATCCAAAAGGAACAACTGTGTGATATACAGCTCTGCTTCTCTAGTCTGCTTCAGACATTACCACGGTTTGCGGGTTTTGCAGGTCGAGGGGCATCCCTCCCCCCCTCCTACATGGGAGCCAGTTAAACTTAAGTTTCCACGGCAAGCCACGGATTGCTTTTATAACCACGCTACAAAACGATAGCCTGGATCCAGCCACTGGCAAAACAGATCTTTCCCCAAGCAGCTTGCTTGTGGTCCTAAAAACCTTCTCTGAGCGGGAGAGCCTTGTGAAGAAAATTCCCCACCATACGGGCGTGACAGGAATAAGGGAGAATCGCCATCTTTTCCCTCCTTGGCTGTCAAAAATTGCCAGCAGAAGTAGGAAGGTGCTATTTCCTTTGTTGGGGCAGTTCCTCCACCCCCCCAGATACATTTTGTTTGCGAGTTTCTCCTGACCCTCCGAGAGGATTTTCAAAGCAAGCACCAATATACTTGGGGATGGCAAGGGAAGAAGGTCTGATGTTAGGGGCGGTATTTTAACTGATTGTTCACATTCGTTTATAGATGGATTGCCTTGTTCGCTCTGACCTCAGTGAGCAGACATGCATCTTTGAATCAAGACTGCGTGTAAAAACAGGCCATCTCCCCAAAATAGCATCAGCAAACAAGCTCTCCCAATCCTTCTATCTGAAATGCAAGAATTTCTAACTGGAAATCTACTTCTGTGTTGAATTCTGGCCTTGTCAGCAGCTCACTATTTCAGAGAAGACCCTAATTATTTCCCTTGTTCAAAGAAGGGGAATTAGGGAAGAGAGATACTTATCATGCCAATTTAATGGAAATAGAACTTGCTATGTGAGAGTATATTTAAAATCCAATAGTGTAGTTACTAGACCAAAGGAGTGGAAAGCATTAAAGGGATCGGGTGCTGTATGGTTTCCAGGCTGTATGGCCGTGTTCTAGTTGCATTTTCTCCTGACGTTTCACCTGAATCTGTGGCTGGCATCTTCAGAGGATGCCAGCCACAGATGCATGCAAAACGTCAGGAGACAATGCTACTAGAACATGGCAATACAGCCTGGAAACCATATAACACCCCAGTGATTCTGGCCGTGAAAGCCTTTGATAATACATGAAAGGGATGTGTACTCCACTGGCAGAGGAAAGGGCTTGGTTTGGTCCAGCTTTGGACTAAGGCAAAGGAAATGCCCTGCTGGTCTTTCCCCTGTTTATTTTTTGAGTCCTTCAACAATTCGGCTACAGATATACAAACACTCTAGGCAAGGTGGAATTTTCTACATCCCATTTCAATCCACACACTAACCAGGATCAGGGTCTTCCAGTTTCTCCTTAAGGCGAGGGAATGCAGGCCGAAGGGATTCGGGGTATTTCAAGAACACTTTGTACATGATTAACACTGCCTTCTTCCTGATGTAAGGCTTGGTGTGCGACATCTGCCGGGGGGAGAAGAAGAGACGAGGAAGAGTTTGGATTTATATCCCCCCCTTTCTCTCCTGCAGGAGACTCGAAGGGGCTGACAATCTCCTTGCCCTTCCCCCCTCACAACAAACACCCTGTGAGGTAGGTGGGGCTGAGAGAGCTCCGAGAAGCTGTGACTAGCCCAAGGTCACCCAGCTGGCATGTGTGGGAGTGTACAGGCTAATCTGAATTCCCCAGATAAGCCTCCACAGCTCAGGCGGCAGAGCTGGGAATCAAACCCGGTTCCTCCAGATTAGATACATGAGTTCTTAACCTCCTGCGCCACTGTGTAGGAGGAAAAGCTAACCGTGCGCACCTCATACTCCAGCAGCCATTTATCCAAGATTTGTTCCACAGGTTGCCCTCTAAGTCTCACCCTCCTGCCCCCCCCCCAAAAAAATTAGAGCTTTCTGTGTTAAAGAAATGACTCTCCAAGGCTGCACAGCAGTTTAGGAATAAGATACAGAGAGGCACGACCAAAGGTCTGGTTCCAGTTGCCTAAGCAAGGCTCCAAAACAGCAGATAAAAAAAGTATCCAATATCTATCTAAAATCAGCAACAGCTGGCAGTCAGATATCCATCTCCTCTGAAAATTAAATCTGGACGTGTGATACCTTAGGACAGGGGTGGCCAACCTGTGGCGCTCCAGATATTCATGGACTACAATTCATAAGAACATAAGAACTAGCCTGCTGGATCAGACCAGAGTCCATCTAGTCCAGCTCTCTGCTACTCGCAGTGGCCCACCAGGTGCCTTTGGGAGCTCACATGCAGGAGGTGAAAGCAACGGCCCTCTGCTGCTGCTGCTCCTGAGCACCTGGTCTGCTAAGGCATTTGCAATCTGAGATCAAGGAGGATCAAGCTTGTTCTGGCAATGACACCGTGGCAGGGACGAACCGGTCAGAGGATGCAACTAACCGGTGGAACATACTGTCACAGAAAGTGGGGATGGCCACTGATGGCTTTTAAAGGAGATTAAACAAATCCATGGAAAAGGACAGGGTGGCCAACGACTATTAGGCATGAGGGCTAAAGTGGTACCCTCTTCACGTCAGCTGTAGGGGGCACAATAGCAGGGATTGTGCGTCACTGCTTCTGGACATCTTCCAAGGGCATCTAATCAGCCAAGCGTGCAAAACAACCTGAACCACACCAGCGCTTCTCTTACATTCAGGCCCATCCTGTTGTGTCCTCAAGCTCAGGGGTTTTGTTTGCTTGCTCCCTTGAAGGAACATGCAAAACAACCCCAGCACCAAAAAGGATTCTGGGGTGCATCCAGTTTTCAAGGGGCACCAGCCAGACCTGTCCGGCTTCTGTCATTCCACACAAACTAACCTTCCCCCACCCCCCGCCAGCCCTACAATACACCTAATCCATCCCCACACTGCTGCAGGTATGTTGGCAGCCATATCTTAATGCTTACTTTCTTAAATGCTTGCTTTCTTGAGCGGATTCCCACCCGACCAATTTTCAAAATAATTAGTGAGCGTACCAAGCTTATCCTCTGGACAGTGACCTTTGAAGGGGCGGTACGAGCCTCAATGAGGCTCCAAAGACGTTAACTTCCCCCAGAGGGCGAGAACAATAGGAGCATTGTAGACGACAGAAGAGAAAGAAGACAGCCCGGCCCCACTCCAGCAACTTACCAGCGTCATGATATCGTTTGCCAAGTCTCGGGCCAGATCTGGAGTCACAAAACAGGACAGACCAGTCAGGGCAACGCCAGTGTCATACTGATTGGGGCTACTGAGATCCTAAGGGGGGGGGGGGAGAGAAGGGGGGAGGAGAGCTTTAGACCATCCAGCAAAAACAATTTTCAGACCTAGCACCAGAGCTTAGAAATGCCAAGAAATGAACCACATAAAAATATCTGCAAAAATGTTAAAAGCTGAGAGCGTCTTTTATGTCAGGGGGATGTTATTTAGGTGATTGAGATGCATTCCCAGAACCACGTAACTGCTTTAAGTGACAAACCGATGCTGCTAGAAAGATATATGTCACCAGACTGATACAGTGGAACCTCGGGTTTCATTGGCAATCCATCCGGAAAGAATCGATGAAAACTGAAACCGATGAAAACCGAGGCAAACTTTTCCATAGGAATCAATGTAAATCCGATTAATCTGTTCTAGGCACTCCAAAAGACATAGCAAAAACACATTTTTGGGTGAATAAACATAGTCCGGGTTATTTTTCTCCACAAACCCCTGCACCTTACTGCAAATCGATGAAAACCGAGGCAAATCGATGAAAACTGAGACAAATTTTTCACTGAAAAAAAACAATGAAAACCGAAACCGATGAAAACCGAAGGCAATGAAAACCGAGGTTCCACTGCATATGTATCCACTGCCATCTGTGCAATCCTTCCTTGATCTTTATTTTATCACATGCTTTGTAGACAACTAGGGTTCCTCTGGTACCTCTGTACCATGAGAACTGTATTACAAATACTGTTTTTCACAAACCTATTGGAAAACCGGGAGGGGGACTTTCAACAGGGGATAAAGGGGACTGTGAATGACAGATTGACAAGCTAGAATGGGTTCAGAGGAGGGCAACCAAAATGGTAAAAGGTCTGGCGTCCATGCCCTACAAAGAGAGACTTAGGGAGCTGGGGATGTTTCGTTTGGTGAAGAAAAGGTTAAGAGGTGACATGACAGCCATGTTTAGATATTTGAAGGGATGCCATGTTGGGGAGGGAGGGAGCTTGTTTTCTGCTGCTCCAGAGACTAGGGCCAGGAGCACTGGGTTCAAGTGCTCCTGAACATCAGGAAAAACCTCCTGACTGTCAGGGCTGTTCGACAGTGGAATGCACTACCTCAGAGTGTGGTGGAGTCTCCTTTGGAGGTTTTGAAAGAGAGGTTGTACGGCCATCTTTCAGGAGTGCTTTGATGGTGTGTCCCTGCAGGGGGTTGGACTTGAGGGCCCTTGGGGTCTCTTCCAATTCTGTGTTTCTATTATTCTATGATTCTAAGTATGGGGCTTCGATCCCTCTTCAATAAATGCTACTGACCAATACATTAGAGTCGGTTTATTTGGTGAAGGTTCCGAGACCTAACACTTGGTCATGACCCTCGCTCAGTTAGCTCAGCTCCTCTCATCTGTCTTGTTAGTGGGGACCTTCTTGCGTTTTTGGCTTGGGAAAGGGAGTTATCAAGTCAAGAATGTTATCTGCTTTTAGAATATTTTTGTCTGGGTGAACTACCTCTGCCTTCTTTCCTCCCCCTCCCTTCCTACTCTCTGGGAGTTGTGAGTGTGTACTGCCTGAGTAGTGTAGGGGGTGGGGGTGGGGTGGGGTGGGAGGGAAGGGAAGGGAAGGGAAGGGAAGGGAAGGGTCTGACATATTCTGGTTGAGAACATATGATCTGCTGCTTGTACGTGTCTGCCCAGTTCAGACAATAATGTTATCAGCTTTTCCTATGCTTGTCATCGACAGAAGAAGAAGAGGACGAGTCTGGATTTATATCTCCCTTTTCTCTCCTGCAGGAGACTCAAAGGGGCTTACAATCTCCTTTCCCTTCCCCCCTCACAACAAACACCATGTAAGACGGATGGGGCTGAGAGAGCTCTGAAAAGCTGTGACTAGCCCAAGGTCATGCATCTGGCGTGTGCTGGAGTGCACAAGCTAATCGGGTTCACCAGATAAGTCTCCACAGCTCAAGTGGCAGAGCAGGGAATCGAACCCCGTTCCTCCAGATTAGAATGCACCTGCTCTTAACCACTATGCCACTGCTGCTACGCCACAGGTACTGATTCCTGTCTTTGAGCAAGTCTGGAGTTATTTGTAAGGGTCTGATCAGTTCAGACAATAAAGTTATCAGCTTTTCCTATGCTTGCCATCAGTGTTCCTGTCTTTGAGCAAGTCTGGGATTGTGACAGTCCATCTACATATACCCTGTTTTCCATCTACAGCCTCGTCTGCCTCTCCCATGAACTGCAAACCACCTTTTAATTACTGCAAACCGCTTTGGGAAACAAGTTATCTGGCAAGGCGAGATAGAAAAAAAATAAGTGAGGTAAGAAGTGGAAAGATCCCAATGTAAGGCTGAACACACTCAAACAAAGTTGACTTAATGAAAAGGAACGAACTTTATTGAACTAAGCCGCCATAGCTACAGGGTGCTGGAACTGAGGATTCTTGTCCTCAGTTCCAGTATTTATTTCTAGGTTTAAAACAAACAGTAACCAATCAACTCCCCTGTGTCCCCCTGTCCCTTCTGCCCCATTGGTGCTTTTGGAGCTGCGTGGTTCCTATTGGCTGCAGCCTCCTGCTCAGGTTCCCGCTTCACCAGCCGGAATGGCGAGAACTGGGGGCTGCTGGGAGTTGTAGTCCTGACACCCACACATGAGGGCTTGAGAGAATAGAAAACACAGGGAGGAAAAAGAACACTGGAGGTGAAAGGCTTAAGCAGCAGGTGAGGACTGCGGCATCTAGGCAACCACAAAGCACTTCACCTTCCAGGACAGGGCCACTCACCTTTCGTATCTGGTTGGTCGTCAGCATGATGACATCCGTCCCTTCATGAAAGCACTGAGAGGCAGCCAAGTATCCGATCCTCTGTGCAGTGAAGAGAACAATTTGAACCAAGGGTTAATATACACATTGCCTTCAAATTGTTGGGTTTTTTTGGGGGGGAGGAGTTGACTAAATCCAAAGGGCTCTGCAATCTTGTGATTGGCACAATAGGATTAGCTACAGCTGGGCCACTGTCACAGCCACAACAGGAAGCCACCGGAGAACTGAGCTTTCTTGAAATCCCAATGTCTGCTTTAAGGAGAGGGCAAACTCCCAGACACTCTGGTTATGACATCCACGCTCAGAAGCAAGGGAAGGAAGTCAGAATCTCAGAACCCAGAGGAGTGGCTGTATTAAGCAGCCAGGAGGTGGGGCCTAGCAAAACCCACAATGAATGGTTCGGAGGGACATCATCTGTACTGACTGTAGAATCCAGCTTTGGTGCACGCATGACTGGAATAAAAACTGAGTGCCTAACGATCAGAACAAACAAGACTTCTACCTTTTCCTAGGCCAGGAATCTCAAAATAGCAACCTGATAACGTGCTGAGTGGGAAGGGGGTGGCACGAGTCAGCCATCAGGACCTCCAAAGAAAACTGCTTACGAAGCTGGCAACAGGCAAGTCTGGCAACCCAAGTTCGAAGACTTACTTTAAAGGTAAACTTTGATGCACTCATGACTTCGATGATATTGAAGGCAGCCCAGCTGATGTCATAACCCAACATTTGCAGCTGTGGGGAACAAGAAGAAAATCTCAAGCAAGGAGGGCCGAGGAAATAAAACTCCGGACTTTAATAGGTAACTGTTAATACTCCACCTTTATGACTAGTACCCCCATGTAGCATCTGTGTCAACCATGCACAGGAAACTGCCTGAGGAACGGCCAGTTGTTTCCTCTAGTTGAGTGCTGTCTGCTCCAATGGAAGAGGCTGGGGGGGAGACTTTCCTCACACTTGTTTAACTGGGGGGATGCTGAGGATTTAATCTGTACCCCTCTGCATGTAAAAGAGATACTCCACAACCTGACTGTGAGTTCTCCAGGAGCTGTACGAAGGAGAGATGGATCACAGGCCTACCTAGCTCAATACTGTCTTCTCTGATTAGCAGCAGCTATCTAAATCCTTGGAGGAAGAGGAGGAGGAGGAGAGTTTGGATTTATATCCCCCTTTCTCTCCTGCAGGAGACTCAAAGGGGCTTACAATCTCCTTGCCCTTCCCCCCTCACAACAAATACCCTGTGAGGTAGGTGGGGCTGAGAGAGCTCCAAGAAGCTGTGACTAGCCCAAAGTCACCCAGCTGGCATGTGTGGGAGTGTACAGGCTAATCTGAATTCCCCAGATAAGCCTCCACAGCTCAGGTGGCAGAGCTGGGAATCAAACCGTGTTCCTCCAGATTAGATACACAAGCTCTTAACCTCCTACGCCACTGCTTAACCTCCTACGCCTCCTCTTAACCTCCTACGCCACGAGCTCTTAACCTCCGACGCCACTGGAGGACCTATTGGTGATCCCTGGCCCAAAAGTGATTGGGCTGGACTCAACAAGGGCCAGGGCTTTCTCTGCCCTGGCCCCCACCTGGTGGAACAGGCTCCCTAAGGAGATCAGGGCCCTGCGGGATTTGCAGAGTTTTTGCAGGGCCTGCAACGGACCTGTTCCACCAGGCATTTGGCCAGCCTGGTTGAGTCCATCTACCATTCCATCTGGCCTCCCGTGGGCACGGGGGTGGGAGAGAGGGAGAGCAGTCTGACACCATTTGAATTTTTTTATGGTTCTGGTTCTATTGTGAATACGGTTTTTATTATGTTTTAAAGTATGTTTTAAAATTGTTGTTCTGAGCCCTTCGGGGGAGGTCGGTATACAAAACTAAATAACAACAACAACAATAATAAAAGGTCGGCCCTAATACTTCATACCGCCAAACCTTGCTCCACCATGAAGCTATACTCACTCCCTCATCAAAATAGTAACATAGTAACAAAGATCTCAATAGTATTTGACAGAACAAGCGGACAGGCATCTATGTACTTCTCTCATCCATCTCGTGACATCAGAATTTAAAGGAAACCAACAAAATGTTCTGGCATTAAGCTCAGAGCTGTAAGAAATGGTGATGGCCACTGGCTTAGAGCATATTAAAAAAAGATTAGTTCGGTTCATCATCATCATAATTATTATTAATTAAATTTATAGACTGCCCCTCCCCTTTCGGGTTCAGGGCAGTTAACAACATAGTTGGAAGGCTACCAACAATATTAGCCTCAATAACTGAAATTAAACTTCCCAGCGCAGAGATATTATATCTCTTAATAACAGTGACAGGCTTCAGCTTTTTGGCTTCCTTGTGGTCAAGGTGGAAGCATTTGTTAGAAACCAAAGAGACACTGATCTCACCCAGCAAGGTAATTCTTGGAGGTTTACAATCCTGAGAAATTTTGAAAGCAGACACTTGGGGGAAATTTGAACATTTCACTGCTTTAAGTTAAAAAAAATAAAAGGTCCCAAACATTTTGATCATAATTGGTACACAGTTGGACTACTGGGCCCAATGTGATCTCAGAACATATATCTAAGTTTCCATCTGATAGGAATAGGGGGAAAGAGTTAAAACTAAAGACCATAAATGCTGTAGTTTCGGGTGTAGTAGATGTTGATCTGGACTAGAGGAGCAAGATTCCAATCTAACCACGCCTCAAAGACTGTCAAGATTTCTAGAACATAAGCTTTTGAGAGTCAAAGCTCCTTTTGACTGGAGCGGGGACCAGTGGCGTACTGCCCATTGGAAAAACTGGGCAGCTGCCCAAGGCCCAGGAATTTAAAGTCACATGGGGGCAGCCTGATTTCTAGCCCCACCCACTCTCTACGGTGGCCCACAAGCAAAGCGGGACGAGCAAGGAGTTTCCCGCTGTCGCAGAGGACTCCCGCTGTCACGGAGGACAACCCCACCCCCTGAGTCCAGAGCAACCCAATCCCAGGAGGGGAGAGCAACCCCCAGCTGGGTGGGCAGGGCTACCTCCACTCATGGGGGGGCACATCAAATCCAGGTTTTCCCCAGGGCGCCACTTTCCCTAGGTACGCCACTGTGGGGGAGGACTGACTTCTAGAGTAACAGCTTTGACTCTCGAAAGCTTATCCCCTGGAAATCTTGTTATTCTTTAAGATTCTACTGGACTCAAATCTTGGCCATAGATTTTGCAGTAAACTAAAGTGGGCTATCTGGACAGAAACGCTTGATCATATTAGGGCTAGAGGTAAATGTTAAAACACTGAATTGTTCCGTAGAGTATTACCATCAGACTTATAGCATATTAATCATGAACAAAATCACTAACACCTAAATGTGCGCTTCAGAATACTGGATAGGTCTGGAGTTCACACAGGAATTAATTCTCCAATGCTTCAGACTCACAACAAACTTTATACTAAACGTCGTGAATAAAATTATTTCTTAAAAGGCATTTGATTCCTTTCAGAAGAGAATATTAGTTTTTCAGCAGTGCTCCTCAAAATTTTCAGTTTTTCTATTGGGAAAAGGGCTGTCAGAGAAGCCTGGGTTTTCACATCTCTAATATTTCAGCCCAATGAAACACAATGTCATATTTAGCATGAGCCAAGCCCTCATCCACTGTGTCCTCCAAAAGGAAAAAAAAAAGTTTTACTGCAGGGAAGGGCGCATACAGGGACAGTCCCTGCATTCCAGAGGAACAGGGCAAACTGATACCTGAACAGGGAAAGATAGAAGGCTACGAAATCATACACCTTACGCAAGGGAGATATACTCACATAGGTAAGCTTGCAAACCGCATTTGCTTTTACTGCAATGTTATCCTGCTTCAGTTCTTGCTTTATCTCATCAATGCACTGCGAGATGTACTTTGCCTAGAGGGAGAAAAGGGGTAGGAAGTCAAAGTCTTGCTTCACCAACACTCCCGAAATGCACATTTTCCTAGTAAGGCATCTCAGCAAAACCTTTCACTCGCATAAAACCCGCAGTCTCAGTAACAACTGGATTTATTCCCTGCTCCATCCCGTGGGCTCGAGAGACTCCGGATTCAACAGTCAGTCCCACATGCTTCTGTTTCTGCTCGGTGAGAGCTTCCCGTTTTCTGGCAGAATCAAAAAAGTCCCCTGTCCCTTGTCATGCTCCGGTGGGGCCAGACCACCTCTTAAGCGAACCCTTGCATGGGAGTTTGGACTGTGCACAGGACAGGTAAGGCATGTCAGATACTGGGATACTTCCAATCCAAATTCCCACACACATACAGTACATGAGGGGAAGAAATCAGTCTATCATGGATCAGGAGAACGCAGCAGCAAATTAAAACTGCCTTAGAAGGCAGTTAGCTGAAAGGCAGTGGGTGGACTGGGACTGGAGTGGACAGCCGCTCCTCTGCAAAGAGGAACCAATTTTGCTACAGTGAACAGGATTCAATGTCATGGTACCCCAAGAATACAGCAGGGCTGAGGAAGGTGGTGGTCCCATAAATCATGGCAACATAGATGCTTTAAGTACTGACAGATACTGATAATGCTAAGGGGCCCATCATTAAAAAAGAGAAGGGACAGGCTGAATAGGTGAAGCCCCAGAAATTTTCTAGTAGATGGAGGGGTTGAAACTACGAATGCCCTTCCCCCCAGCTAAGGTCCTTGCAAGGCAGTCTTGACAGAAACACACACCTGTCCATCAGCACAGGATCTGACTGAGTTTTGTGTGTGTGTGTGTGTGTGTGCGCGCGCGCGCACACGCGCCTGCCTGTCTGGATAAGAACAAGCCTGTGGGTCAGACCAGAGTCCATCTAGTCCAGCACTCTGCTACTCGCAGTGGCCCACCAGGTGCCTTTGGGAGCTCACCTGCAGGATGTGAAAGCAATGGCCTGCTGCTGCTGCTGCTCCTGAGCACCTGGTCTGCTCAGGCCTTTGCAATCTCAGATCAAGGAGGATCAAGATTGGTAGCCATAGATCGACTTCTCCTCCATAAATCTGTCCAACCCTTTTTAAAGCTATCCAGGCCCCAATGAATGAATGAATGAATGAATGAATGAATGAATGAATGAATGAATGAATGAATGAATGAATGAATGAATGAATGAATGAATGAATGAATGAATGAATGAATGAATGAATGAATGAATGAATGAATGAAATTTATAAATTGCCCTTCCCTGCAGAACTAAGCACAAATTCTACTGCTGGGCTTTCTCATCCAAGAACAATCAAAGACCACCCCAAAGCTCAGACAGGAAGCGAACAACTGTCAAATATTGTGACAGCACAGGCCAAAGCCTGTACTGCAATACAAGACAGCCAGTACCAGAGATGATCTCTCCACTCTCTTTGCAATTTCGACATGGCACACACTTGCAAAAGAAATTAAAGTTGGAGGCTGGGACTCAACAGCAGTGCTTGACTTTTGACACAGGACCTGAAAGCAGAAATGGCCACTGGCACATGTACAAAAGAAGCTACAAAAACCACTCTGTCGATCTTTGCAGCACCTAGGCCTGGCTTTGTCCCGAAGTTTTACAGCAGATTTCTCTCCCTTCTGTACTGCAGAGTCTGGGATGTCCCAGCTCCTTGGAAGCCTCGACATGAACGCATTAACAGGTCCGATATGCTACCAGTCATGGGATTTTACCACATCAGAAAAGAGCACGAGGCAACCGTAGAAAGGGCAGCTCAAGAGCAAGAAGCAGGAAGTGCTCCACAGGGCAGATACCATTTGCTCGAGGCAGCGTTTTCCAAACTGACAGCGCACCCTGAATTAAAACCAAAAGGCGTGCTTTCTCTCTTAAGCTCTACCTCTAAAGAAGTGGCAGAGGAAGGAATAACTGCTCTCAAAGGAGTCCCCTGCCAGCCCCCTGCCCCCCCCCCCCCGTTGCTGGCAGATGAGTCACTGTTCTGGGTGAGCTGACTGTGAAGGACCATCTCCAAGAGGCTAATTCTGCCACTTCTCTGTGCTTGCAGGGACTGAATAATTCAGTCACGCCCAAAGCAGAAACACAGCAGAATGAGGCAGGATGGGCTGAGAGACAGTGGTTATAGTCCAGGGGTCTGCAACCTGCGGCTCTCCAGATGTTCATGGACTACAAATCCCATCAGCCCCTGCCAGCATGGCCAATTATTGCGGCTGACCCAGGGGCTGATGAGAAACCGGTATCCACTTGGGCTATCTGGAAAACCGCAGGTGGCTTTCCCAGTCCAACCATTATTCGCATTCTGGCCCTTCCAGGACCAAGGGGTGTTTCCCTCATTCATGAAACTCACTGCTTTTCAAACTGGCAGAGGCGACACGGTCGAGTGAACAGATGGGCGCATTTGCCTGCCAATCTCTGCTTGGCCACAGAGCCAAACCACTGCCTTTCAAGCTAAACTTCCTAGAGGGCTATTGCAAGGATATGCTTATGCTGCCCTGAGCATTTGTGGGGCGAGGGGGAGGGGGAGGGTAGAGAGAGGAGGGAAAACTCAAATTAATGAAAGCTTACAGGGGGGTTGCAAAGCCATCTTGGGAACAGAATATTATCCGTTTGGTGCTTCCAAAAAGAAACAGCTGACTTGAACAGGTTTTCCTCAAACCATCTTCTGGTCATGACCTGCCCACCAACCCGGGGGGGGGGAGAGGAAGGGGGAGGGGAAGGGGGTCCATCACCTGGTCATGGTTCAGCCACCCTTATGGGAGAAGGGGAGGGAGAGGGAAAGGGGCCCATCATCTGGTTGTGGCCCACCCACCCTGGGGGGAAGGGTACAGAGTGGGAAGAGGAAGGGGCAAATGCAGGTAAATATGGTAGAATCAGAATTTCCCACTACTGCAAGACATCATGAAAAGGAACAGAGAACACCTGTCCCCGTTGCAGCAACCTCAGTTGGCTGTACCGCCTTGTTACTGTTTTTAGTGCAAAGAAAAGCAAAACTCGATCAAATGCTGAGAAATGTTTCAGTTGGAAGCGTCTACCTGCAAACCCTGCCTGGAGCTCAGGTGGGAAGGATGCTAAAAGCATTTGGAACAAAACACTGGCTTTCTCTTAACACATTGTACCTGCCGTTAAATATTTAATGTAGCTACACTGCAGCAAGAGAAAACAGATGTCACGGAATCCTTCATACATGTATCTGGTTCACCAGGCCTTGGTGGCTACGGCTACCGTGAAACCTACTCGGTTGTATAGAGTGACTCCCAAGGCTTCGATGACTGTGACTAGCAAATAACCTCTCCCAACAGAAGCCATTCGAAGTTACCACACAAATTGCACAGGTGGTTAAAAAGGGCCTCCATCTGAGAAAGAAAGGCCAACCCCAACTGGGATAAAAACCCCACCTCATGACATTTACTTACAAAGAATGTTTTTTTACACAACCTCAAAGCACTGCATGATATTAAAACGCACACTGAAACAAACCTCCACCATAAACAAGTTTAAGCAAATGGGCTGCTTGCACTAACCCCCCCTCCCCCACAACCCTGAGCTCTAACAAACAAAGGTGAAGAACAAAATTCATCGAAGGCCAGGTAAAGGAAAGCTTTCCCCCTCTTCTGATAGTGAAGGGCCTTGGGGAGGTCACTTACACTTTGGGGCAACTTTTAAGATAAGAACCTAACAACCATAATCCAGAAGTTGCTGCTGGTATGAAAGAAGGCAGCTCACCAACTGGTTAAAGCTTGCTGGTGGAAGCAACTCATTTCCACCTGGGCACAGTTTCACAGGTTACCTCTACAGCCCCAGATCCAAAATCAAGGTGCTAGTTTAAACCTCTGAAGCCCCACTCGAAAGACTGCCCATCCCACAATGAGCCAATACACGATCTCAGGTCATCCCAGACTATTCTTAGTGCAACCATCTCGTGAAGATGTTTGATCAGCATTTGGAGAGCTCTGTTTCAAAGTACTGATTCTCACCTTTAAGGTGCTGAACAGCCATTCTATCCAGCTTCCCCTACCCCCGGAGTTAAGATTTGTCTCTCAAGTCTTGCTCTTTGCACCCCAGCCTTTAGAGGTAAGGTGAGTGGCAACTAGGCAGAGCTTGCCTCTGGAATCCCTACTCCTCTTGAGGCTCGCCTGGTGCCTACCCTTTCTTTTAGGCCTCACAGCAAAACACAACTTTTCACCCAGGCTTTTAATTAGGGGCATTATCTTACCAGCTTTTTAATGGTGTGCCTTGGATTCATGCATACACAAACTATTCACAAGAGAGCTTGGCTCAGAGACTTGTAGTTTTTTGTATCTTCCAACACAGTACTTTAGCTTAGATGTTGGTTTCAGAGATGTTACTCAGTTTGTACAGTTCCTTGATGGTTCTGGCTAATGGCTATTCCACCTACAGGTTTCTAACACTGGCTTAGTACGTATTTGCAGTACTCTCACACAGCCTTCCTAGCTAAAAAACCCTCAAAATAAAACACAAACACTCTAGTGAAGTAAACCAAAATGAATCCTAATACTTCAGGCCCACTGGCACACTTCTCTTCCAAGAAGACATTTCTAATTAGTTTATAAAGGCTCTTTAGCTAGCCTATTACTAAACTGTTCCCACCAGTTCACTTCGTCTGTGTATTTGATTGCTTTCACCCAGCACACAGGCTGATAGCAATAGTGCCTGTCACAAACTTTGACAGAACTACCCCCTCAGAGATGTTTAGTTTTCACTCAGTTAAGACAGACAGTTCTTAACAGATTGAACGATTCAGACCAAAAGCCTTTCAGGTTGTCTTAATAAGGGAGACAGCCTCCTCCCTGCTCTGCATCACACTGTTACTTGCCCAATTGGAGTGCAGGCCACAGCCAATCAGGTGGCTCCACCTATTCCTAGGTCTCTATGCTTCACTCTGAATGTATACAGCAATGGCTGCAGAAAGAACTGCAGTTTAAAAATCATACTTTCTCTGCAGTCTGTCACACATACAGTTTTAACTGCTTGGTTTCTTGCTTGGGAGACCGTCGTCCCCTGCCTTGAGTCACCCACAGCTGGTGGGAAAAGATATTAATATTTTAACAAATAATCTAAACAGTGCAGAATGGCCAGAGCAGAATGGGGGTCAGCTGGAAGAGGTGGCTTCATGTCAGAGCAGACTCTCCCCGTGATAAACTGGACACAGTCTGATTAAGGCTTTAAATGCCAAAGGCAAAGATAAATGTTTTCAATAGCATGGCACAGAAGGAGAATAAAAGTCTGAGAAGCCCGAGGAGACACTGTATTCTGGGGTATATTCTATCAGAAGCCAAACCACAATGTACCTTGGGCTGGAAAAGTTGCAACCACCCAAAAAATGCCTCTGATGGCACAAAGTTTTGTTTGGACAGGTTTGTCCCCTCGCCTTTCATGTTGTGTGTATGAATAGTTCACGTCATTTCTGTTCCTCCATTAAAGCTACACTTTTATTTGCAATCTTAAGCAACAGAAACTAGTTTATATGTGTGGTGTGTGTATAAATATATATGTATATGTGTATGTGCATGTGTGCACAGGTGTATGTGTACATATATGTGTGCATGGGTGTGCATCTAGATATCTAACTAGTTATTCCCCTTAAAGTCACAGCTGACATAACCCCATAGGATTTTCAAGACAAGAGACATTTAAAGGTAGTTTGCCATTGCCTGCCTCTGTCACATAACCATGATATTCCTGGGCGGTCTTCCATCCAAATGCGACTGGCCAAGAACATCCAGCAAGGTTCCATGACAGAGTGGGGATTCAAACCTTGATTCCCCAGACCCTAGACCAGTGGTTCTCAACCTTCCTAATTCCGCGACCCTTTAACACAGTTCCTCATGTTGTGGTGACCCCCAACCCTAGCATTTATCCATTTTACAGATGGAGAACACTGATGCAGAGAGTCTTAGGCGACCCCTGTGAAAGGGCCGTTCACCCCCCAAAGGGGTCGCGACCCACAGGTTGAGAACCGCTGCCCTTGACCGATATCTTAATCACTACACCTTGCTATACGCATCTGAACTATTTTTCAACAACAGATCTGTATGAATGAGTAGAGGTGGTGTTAAATATTTCCCCAATTATTAGGAGGACCTGTTTCTCTCCACTGCACTTAAAATGCTACCCAGGATCCACGGGGTTTGGGGGGGCACTTCATGGGGGGTTTGGTACATGAAAAAACCCACATGACAAATGTGGCCAGTACAAGCCCCACTCAGTGATACTCAAGAGGAAAAATGTGCACACAGAAAACTGCTCACACGGAAATGTGCACATCCATCTCAGCCTTATCCTGGACCCCTATTTCTGTGTCTTTTTACAATTTGTTCTTTTAAATCAGGGGTCTGCAACCTGTGGCTCTCCAGATGTTCATGGACTACAATTCCCACACAGAAAACTGCCCACATGGGAAAATACACACTATAATAAATTTAAAGTATGGTGTGTTAAGCAGAGGATATACCCATGAGCAGACAACCTTTTAAGATGTCTTGCATCTCCTTTCAACCATGGCACTTGATTACAGGGGTACAGAGGAGCAGCAGTGGCATAGTGGTTAAGAGCAGGTACATTCTAACCTGGAGGAACCCTGCTCTGCCACTTGAGCTGGGGAGGCTTATCTAGGGAATTCAGATTAGCCTGTACACTCCCACACATGCCAGCTGGGATACCTTGGGCTAGTCACAGCTCTACGGAGCTCTCTCAGCCGCACCCACCTCACAGGGTGTTTGTTGTGAGGGGGGAAGGGAAAGGAGATTGTTCAGCCCCTTTGAGTCTCCTACAGGAGAGAAAGGGGGAATATAAATTCAAACTCTTCTTCTGCTTCTACATAATGTGTCAGTTCCACCCACAAAACTTACCAGCTCTAATTGATGCGCTGCAGAGGGATCTGGCTCGCCACAAATTAACAGCAGCTAATGTAGTTCATCTGTCTCTGCTCTCTCATTATGGGTAAAAAGTTGCAGTATTAAACAATTTCTTAATTTTTAGGGTTAGGTGGTCCTTTGTCATGGTCACTGGATCTTTTGTTTATGTTACTTTGCTTATGATAGCCTTTTTAATTGTACTGCAATTTAAAAATTTCTATGGCCACACACGCAAAATAATGCGCTTTCAAACCACTTTCACAACTGTTTGCAAGTGGGTTTTGCCATTCCGCGCAGCTTCAAAGAGCACTGAAAGCAGTTCGAAAGTGCTTGATTCTGCATGTGCGGAATGAGCCTATGATTGTTTTTCTTCTAAATGAAGTTTTTAAATTATATTTAAATATGCATGGCCCTTTGCCATAGTCACTGGGTATTTTGTTTAATTGTCCCTTTTAAAATATATGATAATGTTTAAATTTCCATGATTATTGGTTTTCCTTCTGAAAAAAAGTTTTCAGATAATATTGCAAAGGGTCCCGCAACTTCCGAAACCAGGCCGAGACCAAAAGAGAACAAGAAACTGAAATTACACCAGTGATAGAAAGTAGAAGGGGAAGAGGAGAGAAAAGAAAACAGCAGGCTGAGGTGCAAAGCAAAATCTTCGCCAGCAAGAGCAGACATTCTGCCTCTCCTTTCCTAAGTACTTTGATTCCTCATGCAAAAAAAAAAAATGACACTTTGCGCTGTCATGTGAAGCTGTTGAAAGCCAGGTGCAATTTTTCACACACTAAATTAAAAAAAGTCTAATTCAGTAACAGAGCAACGTCTCTGGAGAGATGACTGTCTTCACATTTAAATTTGTAATGGTTGGTCGCGAGCCTTATAATTTGGATACGTGTCTATTTACAGCCTCCCTTTCCACCACAAAAACGTAGGGCCCAAGCTGTGTAACATGAATAAAATATATATACACACCAGCAAATGCAACAAACCAGCACAATAACCGTTCCTTCAAAAATCATGCTTTTCAACCCTCCCAGGAACTAGCAGAGAAAGGATTTAAAACAGGGGTCTGCAACCTGCGGCTCTCCAGATTTTCATGGACTACAAATCCCATCAGCCCCTCCACCATGGCCATGGTGGCAGTGGCTGATGGGAATTGTAGTCCATGAAAATCTGGAGAGCCGCAGGTTGCAGACCCCTGATTTAAAAGAACAAATTGTAAAAAGACACTGAAATAGGGGTCCAAGATACGGCTGAGATGGATGTCATCCTGGCTGAAGCTAAGCAGATTTGGCTGTGCTTGCATGGGAGCCTTCCTGGAAATCCTATGGCAGTGGTGGCGAACCTATGGCACGGGTGCCAGAGGTGGCACTCAGAGCCCTCTCTGTGGGCACGCGCAAACAGAGTGCCCCCCCACACACACATCTAGGCTGGCCTGGAACCACTGGGCTCGACTATTAGCATTAAACCTAAGACCTAATTTTGGGGAAGCAGTGTAGGTAACCCTGTTAAGCGCTGTTAAACCCCACTGATTTTCATGCAAAGAACTAAAGTGTGATCCTTTACCTGAGAGTAAGCTTGGTTGCTGGCAATGGGGCTTGCTTCTGGTTGCTGGCAATGGGGCTTGCTTCTGAGTAAACCCTCCTAGGGTCATGATTCACCCGTTGGAAGAGTTGCATGGTTGCTTCAAAGCAAAGCCACCAACTACCACCAAACTTACTCCTGAGTAATGCACACCTCGGAGCTAACCGTTTTTTTCTAAACTAAAACTCAGTATTCAAGTTAAATTGCCGTGTTGGCACTTAGCGATAAATAAATGGGTTTTGGGTTGCAATTTGGGCACTTGGTCTTGAAAAGGTTCGCCATCACTGTCCTATGGCCTTCATCTCAAGTGCCATGATAAAAGGAGTAAGGCACTTCAGGGATTACCTCACCAGGGCAACTGAAACGCAGACCCCTGAAGGCCAATCATAAAAGGACAGCTCATCAGGGGTGGACTATCAGGACACCCAGCTTCAGACCGAAAAATAAGCACAGCAAGTCGTGTTTGTGGGTGAACGGTTTGTCCAACGCCAGCAAATCGCTTCCAACTCTTGGTGACCCTATGACAGTGATGGCGAACCTTTTTGAGACCGAGTGCCCAAATTGCAACCCAAACCTCACTTATTTATTGCAAAGTGCCAACCCGACAATTTAACCTGAATGCTGAGGTTTTAGTTTAGAAAAAACGGTTGGCTCCCTCTTCCTCTGCCCCACCCACTCGAGCAGGGGCCAGCCTGCTCTAGCCTCCAGCAAGTCCCGTGTGCACCACTCTGTGCCTCTCTAGCATATCTGCCTTCTCTGTGCCCTCCCTCTCCCGGGCAGCAGCCACTCAGAGCACAGGCACCAGGCCCGCCAGCTGAGTCCTCCCTGCTCACTGCGTGCTCAGTGGCCCAGGCCAGCCTAGATATGTGTGTGTGTGGGGGGGGTGATTTTCCGCCCCCACATGAACTCTGTGTGCACGTGCCCACAGAGAGGGCTTCAAGTGCCACCTCTGGCACCCGTGCCATAGGTTCGCCATCACTGCCCTATGAATCCAGGTCCTTCAAAACATCCGGTCATTTCACAGCCTTGCTCAGTGTTTGCAAACTGAGGAGCGCTGGCTCTTCCTCATTTCCTGCTGCCTTGAGCTGAAGCCTGCTAGGGACGGTAAGAAATCCAGCTACAGTTAGGAAAGCATGCCTAGAAACACAGCGGAGCAAGGCAGGCAGAAAGGTGTCGGAGCTGCTCAGATCTGTGGAACCTGAAAAGGCGCCTGTGGGGCTTATGGGAGGAAGGTTGGAAGAAGGAGCAGTCCACAGATGGAAAGACCTCAGTCCAGTAGCTGAGCACCCTGTGCTGCTCACACAAAGGTCCAAATCCGAGCATTGAAGGAACAGATAGCAGGATATGTGAAATAAAACTTCTGCCACCGATCAGAACAGACAATACTGGGCATGATGGACCCACGGTCTGACTTAGGAAGTTTTGTGCGCTGCAGCGGTACGAAGACTGGCAAAGGGAAGGCAAGTAGGGAAAGACTGGGCCAGGAGTCCCCAACCTTTCTCAGTCTGAAGGCATATTTGGAATTCTGGCACAGCATGGTAGGCTCCGGAACAACCACCAAAATCTGCACAGATCAAATCTCCACTGGTTGATCAGCAGCCTTACTGGGCAAAAGCCCCACCTGGTCCCACGCATTTCTTTAAACACTTGGCAGGTGCCAGAAAAGGGGCTGTGGGCCCCAAATTGGACCCCTGGACTAGACAGAAGAGAGGTGCAGCTGACAAGGAGCTGCAGAGGCTCAGCTGATGCTCAAGCATCTAGTACAGGGGGCTGCAACCAGCGGATCTGGAGCCGCATGCGGCTCTTTCAGCCTTATACTGTGGCTCCGCATGGCCTGGAGGTCGGAGGGTGGCGTAGGTGTGTCCCTCCAGGCCTCCAGAGCAACGCTGGAAGGAAAGATGAGTGGAGGGGCCGAACCAGAGGCAGCTCCATGTGTGAGGGTGCCGCTTTTCGCGTCTCCTCCACTCACCTCTCCTTCCAGCGCTGCTCTGGAGGGCCACACCCATGCTGCCCTCCAACCACTGGAGGTCGAAGGGTAGCATGGACATGTCCCTCCAGAGCAGCTGCCATCCCCCCTCTGCCCCACAGAGCAGGCGGCTGCATACTTTACCATCCCCCCTCTGCCCCACGGGCAAAGGGCGTTTCCCTGCCTGGTGGCACTGCCTCCCACAGTGCGAGAGGCGGCAGCACCATGCAGGCCACGGCCACCATCCCCCCTCTGCCCCACGGAGCAGCCTCCCTCAGGGCTTACAATGTATTGCCCCCCTCCCCACAAAGGGTTTTTAGACTGTTTATGACTTTTCTAATGGACTGTAAACATTTTGTTGGCTGTTCATATTAATGTCCTGTAAATTCTTCCACAAACCGCATCAGCCACCTTCAGAGCAGCTTAAGGTAGGATATACATTCTTAAATGAAGAACGAACAATGGCTAGAGCAGCATTTAGAAGTAATAGTGAAGTTGGGGGTGATGCCTTACTCTAAGGCACAGGTGTCAAACTCGCGGCCCTCCAGATGTTATGCACTACAGTTCCCATCATCCCATGCGTTTAGAAGTAATAGGGAAGTTGGGGTGATGCATTACTCTAAGGCACAGGTGTCAAACTCGCGGCCCCCCATGGACTACAGTTCCCATTATCCCCTGTGTTTAGAAGTAATAGTGAAGCTGGGAATGATGAATTACTCTAAGACACAGGTGTCAAACTCACAGCCCTCCAGATGTTATGGACTACAGCTCCCATCATTCCCGGGATGATGGGAACTGTAGTCTGTAACATCTGAAGGGCCGCGAGTTTGACACCTATGCTAAGGTTTTAGAGCTGCCCCCTGGAATCAACCCAACCACAACAAACCCTGAACGATTTCTTGAGGGGATGCCTATGCCTACCACAGATGTAAGTGAAGTGCAGTATCATGCCTGCATTAATTAAAAGTTCCTCAAAGAGACCCATTGCTCTCTCCAAAGGGTGGGCTATAGGTGATGATATTCCAGCCCATAGTGCACTTCCCCCCCTTGATATCTAAGTAGAAATGTAAAACTTTTCAGAATTTTTATAGCCACAGAGTGGGGAATAATCTTGCAGAAAACTGATATGCGTGCAGTGCTTACAATCCTCTCAAACCAAAACTTATGTTATCGCTTTAATGTAAATTGCACCATTTATAAACTAAGCATGTACAACTGCACTGTTCAGCACATTTAGGAAATTTAAACATTTAAATATCCAAGTTCTCTACAAGCAAAAACCAACAATAAACCCAGAATGTGGGGAGCTGCAAACTGCTGCTCTAAGCTACCTTGGCACATGGAACTTAGCTTTTGTCATCTGAGAGTCAGGGAAAAAAATAAACCTTGGAAAATAAACAATAATACAGCCACATAAAGTCAAACATCAGCATATCTGGATATCATGTTAAATTGCATAGCAAAGAAAATCTGAACTCTAATAATACACTGAGACATTATAGCAGTGGTGGCTAGCATGCTGCAAGCCTAAAGTACCTATACCACACAGAAAACCTCAATACGTATATCACAGAGATGACTGTTGGATCTGTATGAGTAAGCGCTCTGGCCTTATTTCCTTCCACTCAGAATACAGTGCAACAGATATTTCTGCATCAGAGCATTTAGTCACTTCAGATATACTGAAGAAGATACATTTCCACTGAATCTCTGTATATCAGTTCTGGGCTTTTTCAAAACAAGAAGCAAAATCCACATAGTGGAAGAAACAGAATTCTTTCATCGAGGACGGATGTCTTCGCTTTGCATTAATTACTGAACTTCTACCCTGCTTCTCAACTGGAGTCTCTACAGCAGCTCTCAGTGACGACACGAAACACAATAGAAACATACCTTTAGACAATTTTTTTTAAAAAATTAAACAGACCTAAGAGACAGAGACTAACACTGAAACAAAGTACCAAGAAGTGAAAGCTGAAAACGGACAAAAAGCCACAGAAGGTTACCAAAAAATAATTTACAATAAATAAAACAATCTGAGGCAACAACTTCTGACTGGAGTGACTTTCACTTCACATCAATCTACTCTCTCACTCCTTCACATCTCAGAGGCCCTATTAGGATTTGATTTCATTTCTAGTTATTTAGAAGCTTGTGCTGTCCAGACACCTGTGTGCTTAAAACAATAATTCAATACCCCTAGTCTGGGTGGGTGCATGAGCATATGACAGTGTTATGCCAGAAGAAAGGACATACAACTTCAATGCAGGGGGGAAATGTACCTTACGGGTAAAATGTGTGGTGCTACTATGTTATCACCAATTTCTTATGTTATCAACAATTTCATTGTGCTATTATGCGAGTGTACAATGGTCATGTTATCATAACAAACGAGGACAGGGTCACCAAGTTGCCCAAAGTAGTTGCTCTTAGCAAGACTTCCAAAGACATGCAAAATTTCTGGTGGATCAAGTCAGCCACAGGGTGATCGAGAGAAAATGCTCTGGGGTGTTGTGGGGTTTCCGGGCTATATGGCCGTGTTCCAGTAGCAATTTCACCTGCATCTGTGGTGGGCATCTTCAGAGGATCTGATGATGCCAGCCACAGATGCAGGAGAAATGTCAGGAGAAAATGCTACTGGAACACGGCCGTATAGCCTGGAAACCCCACAACATCCCAGTGATTCTGGCCGTGAAAGCCTTCGACAATACATAAAATGCTCTTCTCAGTAAGGAGACACAACTCCGTATCCTTGCCAGCTAATTATCCTGTTATCTCCAGCCCTCTTATTCAGCTAGTTAATAATACAGCAGACTATATCAGGTGCTGATAAGATCAGAAAAGTTTAATTTAAAATTTAAACAGGGCTCCAGGCTGCAGAACTCAAGAACTGCAATATGAACTAAATTACTGTTTACAGCCCTGTCCCTAAAACAATTCAACTTGGTTGCAATTTGTAAAATAGCGATGCATACTCGAAAAAAGTTAAGCCAAATGACAAAGGTGACAGAGTGCCAGTTCCTTCAGCCACTCTCTGGATTCTTGCAAATTCTTCACTCCCCATCGTTGCTCCTGACCCCATTTCTACAGAAGTTCCTCTTTGGGCCCACAATCTAAAAGCTGATGTTTCCTCTCCTTCCTTCTGCATTCCAAACTTGCTTGCAGATTGGCAGATCAAAACCCTTGACAATTAGCACCAGAGAAGATTCAACCTTCCAAATACAACATGACTCCAGTCCTCACTCAGGAGTGGGTGATGCTCATCAAAGGGAAGGGAGGGTCTCTGCTTAAACTAAACCTCAGACCAAACAAGTACCGAAGCCGACTGAAAATGTAAAACTCCTTCTAAACAGGAAAGTGTTTTACACTTTCTATATCAAACTGCAGAAGACCATTTAAGGCTTTTTCTACCTATATTCATTTACTAGATGAGGTTTAAAAAATCTGATAGTGCCTCAGGAAGACTTTTAAACTTTGTATTTCTTCTTCTTTATCTGCTTAGTCGTGTCTGACTCTTGGATACTCTGTAAACTAGTCCCCTCCATGCTTCCTTATTTGCCACAACTTCTTTCAATTGGTTGATGTTCATGCCCAGGTCCCTCTTAATGGTTTCCAACCAACAAGTCATTGGCCTCCCCCGTTCCCGTTCACCACTGATCATTCCGAGTAGCATCTCTTTTTCCAGTGAATTTGCCTTCATCACATGTCTGAAGTAGGTCAGCTTCTGTCTAGTGATCTGGCCCTCCAGGGATATCTCTGTGTTAATAGTCTCCAGAATAGCTGTCCATGGGATTCGTAAATCTTCTCCAACACCAAAGCTCAAAGGCATCTACTTTTCTTCTATCTGTTTTTGTCAGCGTCCATGTCTCACAACCATATGTCATGACACTGCCTCGAGATTGTAATATTGAAAAAAAACCATGCCGGGGAACCAGAGGTGGGGTCCTGACATCACGAGCCTCCACCGTTAGCTTAATATGGAGAAGATAACAGCACCACTTCCTGAGCAGAAGGGATCACACTATCTCCTCTTCAGCTTCTGGCAGAGAGGGGCAGACTGATCCGGAGAGAAGGCTTTTGCTTTCTTTGTCTGATGGATGAATTAAGATGACTGTGAGAATGAGGACTCCGCTCTGAGAAGATACTGAAAAGTTCAGACATGTTCATGGAGCCATTATCAGAATGCTGAGAGGAGGACTTTTTTAGCACCCACAAAATGGAAGAGGAAGAACCCACCAGGGCTGCACGTGCCTCACCTGCTACATCACAGGTGTCAAACTCACGGCCCTCCAGATGTTATGGACTACAGTTCCCATCATCCCCTGCCAGCATGATGGGAACTGTAGTCCATAACATCTGGAGGGCCCTGAGTTTGATACCTGTGTGCTACATGATATGCCCGGAGTTGCACTGAGAAAGACAGACTATGAATAATGTAAATAAATTAAAAAAACACCCCAGTTCTCAGAAACTGAAAAGACCTCTGATAAGCATGAATAGAGTGAAGTGGATAATGGCACTGTCTGGGTGCTCAGATGCCTGCTCAGTCTGCCAGCATAGAAACTGAACTCCAGAGGAAGAAACTCTCATTTCCCGCCACAATGACGCTTTTCTATATCTCTGAAGCCAACAAAGGGTCTTAAAGAACGCAGAATCCACATCTGCAATGTGGGGACGCTTATACAGACCTACCATATAAGAGTGGTTGGAAGTACCGCTGGGATAATGTACATGGAGAGCTTCAAACATAAAGTCGCAAGTTATTAACACTTTACACATTTGGGTCAGGGGGGTTGGTAGGAGAAAGAAGGGCCTGGGTTATTTGCCCACCCACCTTTTCATACCCTCGAATGTTCAGAAATGAAAATAACTACACTTGCATACTTTACCATATGCAGCTAGAAATTGCATTTAAGTCTGATGGGATTTACACCCAAAGACACTGGCAGCCACCTGCAACTGGGGCTTATTATTTGGGCCTTCCTCTCACCCCAAACATATTCACTGATGAAAGCTGGTAAAGAAGGAACATAGATATCCTGAAAAGCTGTCACATCCAAATGATAATAAACAGAAGGAAATTCCCCCCAGAATTGCAGTATTCTAGACAAGTAAAGGAATGAAGCTTCATGCCTGAAATACAACAGATCCTCTTGTCATGTAACAATCTTCACTTCCCTATTTATCATCTTGTAATCCATTGGCCATAGTAGCTGGTGCAATCCATGTTCTCCCAGCTGACTGAATACTGTTCTTTATGAGTGTCTATTCTGTACTCGCATCTGCTTCAAAAGCCAAAAAAGAAGATGACGTTTGTTAAGGGACCATACCGTGTTTCTCCGAAAATAAGACAGTGACTTATACTAATTTTTGCTCCCAAAGATGCGCTATATCTTATTTTCAGGGGATGCCTTATTTTTCCGCTCCACAGCTGCATGCTCTGGTGTTCTGTTCGACGGGCATGCTCCCAAACAAAAACTCTGCTACATCTTACTTTCGGGGGATGTTTTATATCCAACACTTCAGCAAAACCTCTACTATGTCTTATTCTCAGGGGATGTCTTATTTTCAGAGAAACAGGGTAACTGATCTTTAAAAATAAAAACAAGCATATAAGAATCTCTGACTGCACAACAGACCCGGTTGTATTTGCAGCTGTGTGGGAGAGAGAAAAAAAGAATTATTCCCAAATAAAAGCCAGGGACAGCTTTCTTAGGAGCAGAAGCCACAGGAGGACCAGATGATGGTATCACAGCTAAGGTCCATTTAGCACAAAATGCTGTTACCAATTACAGCCAGCTAGATGCTCCTTGGAAATAAAAAGGGACACTGTCCCTTGGGCGTTTCCAGGGAGAAGTGAAAGTCTGATATGGCCACTCACCCCAATCTCCTCCCTTAGTCTAAAAAAAATATCACTAACCTTGTACACGTGAAAGTGGTTAAACTCTTCAGCATTTCTAAAGCACCATAAATGCCCTAACCCTTAGCAGTGTTAGAATTCTACTCCACATATATAACAGTAGTACAAACAAAACAGGGGTTCTGTAGCTCTCTCGAAATGTTAAAGTTCTGCATAAACCCAATACATGATCAATTATTTTTTCCCATCCTGCCCAAAAGAAACCTCTTCCTCTTGCTGCTATCCTGCCTGTCATCAACCTGGAATGCAACATTTAACTCACGAGGGAGATATTACAATAAGATAAAATATATGTGAAGTACAATGACCGGATTGTTACTGTTCTCATAGTAGCTGACTTTTGCCTTCTGTGACACTCTCCCTTACTGCCTGGAGCTGCCTCCCAGAACACTTGCAAGATACCACCTCTGACTTCCCTCCTCAAAGCACACAGCATTCTTTGTTCCCTTCCCCAAATGGAAACTAGGCCTAGTTCCTTGTAACATGAATGAACATATATTCTTCCTCTGTTGATCCCTGACTCTGCCTCCGTTTCTTTGGTTAAACTTTAGACAGGGGAACTTACCAAGAATAAAACTTTGTTGGTGTTTAAGGAGCCACTGGACTCAAATAATTTTCTGCTGCTTTAGACCAACACGGCTATCCACCTGAATTAAAGTTTAGACTGCATGTTGTGGGTTTTCCGGGTTGTATGGCCGCGTTCCAGTAGCATTTTCTCCTGACGTTTCATCCGCATCTGTGGCTGGCATCTTCACAGGATCTGGTGGTACTCCCCAGTCACAGGTGCAGGCAAAAAGTCAGGAGAAAATGCTACTAGAACACAGCCATTCAACCCAGAAAACCCACAACACCCTGGTGATTCCGGCCACGAAAGCCTTCCACAATACATTTAGACCAGCATGTTTCTCAGAGCAGAAATCTTTCCTCCCTCTTGCCCAAACTCTAAAGCGCCAGACTTACTGAAGAAATAATAATAATCAACATCACTCGTAAGTTTCGAATCTATCCAACACTATCATTTGAGAGACAGAGGTTCTAACAAAGCAAATACAGCAAAACAGTTACACTGTCAAACTGGGGATGCAGGAGTTTAAGCCCCCCTTCCTATCCGCACAAACATGAAGCATATTGAGTGACAGAAAACCAACCAGCCCAAACCGGGGAGGGGCGCATCAAACCGGGGAGGGGCAGCCCAAACCGGGGAGGGGCGCATCAAATCCCTCTTTGGACCCAGCCCACCCCGCCAGCGCAAGGGGCAAATGTTCCCAGTGGAGGAGGCCCTTATCTCTAAACACCACAGTGACTCGCTATTACAAAAGCAGTGCTTACAGATTGCTTTACAGGCTCTGAACTGCCATATAAACATTGTTGTACTTAATATTGCCCACATTAAGTGCAATCCTAAATACTGCAGCTTGTGGTGACATTATAGATCACTCAGAGTCTTAATGGGTATGAGTAGTACAACCACATTACTATGAATAGTTACAAAGGCATTTACGTGGACCTTAACACTGACTGCTTATAACTGCTATCATAATTAGTATTAGCAACACTCGTGTTTCTATGACAGCTATACAATTACTTTAGCAGTATTTACCTATGGCTTTAAGAAAACCTGAAATTCCATTGGTGCCACTGTTATTATAGTGATAGAAACATTTTGGGATTCTGCAGACATGTCAAACACGCTATTAAAACTACTAGCCCCAGTATACTTCCTGAATAAGACATGAATAGCAGAAGTATTTCTGTAGCGTTTCTGGGATCTGGGACTGCTACAGAAAGGACACTACAATGGTTAACACTTACTTGATTTCTTGCCCTGCCTATCCACACAGACATTTCTGAAACGGCTTCCTTTGATAACTGCAGTAGCCAGCATTTATGTATTGTCAAGGATCTAAGAGCATAACAGAAATGGGTGCTGTGTGGTTTCCGGGCTGTATGGCCGTGTTCTAGCAGCATTCTCTCCTGACGTTTCGCCTGCATCTGTGGCTGGCATCTTCAATTGACATTCCTCTGAAGATGCCAGCCACAGATGCAGGCGAAACGTCAGGAGAGAATGCTGCTAGAACACGGCCATACAGCCTGGAAACCACACAGCACCCAAGTGATTCCGGACGTTGAAAGCCTTCGACAATACATAACAGAAATGCTACTCTAAGTTGCTACTGTTTATTTAAAATACTTCTTGCCCCCACCTTACCGCACAGAAACCTCCAACATATGGTGCTAATAGCAGCTGACATGGATTCAAAGCCATCCCATTACAGCCATTAGCATTAAAAATGCTTCCTTTCCAACTTCATTCATGCTGCCCATTTCTTACAAATGGCAAACACTTGCCAGATCTATTTCAGCAACCTATACAAACTCCACCATCTCTTCCACGTCCACTTAAATCTACTTAGAAGTTGGAGTGTTGTGGGGTTTCTGGGCTTCTCTTTCAGAGACGATGCCACTCCCAGATGCAGGCAAAACCTCAGGAGAAAATGTTACTGGAAGACGGTCATACAGCCTGAAAACCCCACAACACTCCAGTGATTCCGGCAAGCTGAGAAGCCCTTCGGACAAACATCTTCTATAAGTTGCTACTGTTTGTTTAATTGAATTACCGGTACTTCTTGCCCCACCTTAGCAAACAGAAACCTCCACCATGTGGAAATACTATCTGCAGCTAATATATGGATTCAACGGCCATCCCATTACAGTCAGTGACATTCAAAATGATTTCTTCGGAAGTTCGTTCAGGCTGCCCATTTCCTACACGTGACAGTCAATAGCTTGCCATTTTTGTACTATTTCAGCAACCTTTAAAAACTCATCTATCTATTCCGCATCCATTGAAATTACTTAATAAGTTACTGTTTGTGCAAAATACCTCCTTTCTGCAACCTATAAAACCTTAATTTTCTGCCAATCATCCATTTAAATGACTTCTTGCCCCACCTCTCCGTGCAGGTAAGAGTGGCATTAGCTCGGTTTCTAGCCCATCTTGCGCCACTGGGACTCAAAGCGGCCTAGAAATGTCAAAAGCGACCCCGACCCGTCAGAACAAGCGAATTGCAAAACACCAGCCCGGGGTGGGGGGGAGACACACACATCTGTATCTCAGGGCAAGGATTCCCGGCGCTGGCTGCAGGCGCAACATGGGCAGCAGCTGCAACCGGGAAGCAGCGACCCCGGAAGCTTCTACCGCTTGTTCTTCGCCGGTTGCCTGAGCATTGGGAGCGACTCTCCTCTCCTCTCCTCTCCCTTCACACACCTCGTCCTCTTTGTGGTTGCGGATGCCCCGCACCAGGTCTTGCAGGTTCTTGTCGAACATCCGGTCGATGCTGCCTTTCACCATCTTCAGCGCCATCGCGGCGGCCGGTTGGAGGGAGGGAGGGAGGGAGGGGGTGGTCGGGAGGGGGGCGAGGGGCACGGGGTGGGGGAGGGGCGGGCTCCCCCGGGGAGGGGCCGCACCAGGCCTCGGCGAGGACGAAAGGGGAAGGGAAAGCGCCGGACGCGGCTCACATTCCCCGGGGGGGGGAAGAGACGGACACACACACAAATTCCTCCCCTCACGGCACTTCTCCCAGGGCAAAGCCGGGGCGGTTGACAAAATGGCGGCCGGTCAGCTGAGGGAAACGGGCCACGCCTCCTGCCGTCGCCACGCGCCGTGTCGGCGTGCGCATGCGCAAGACGAAGCGGTCGGGAGGGGGAGGGAGGAGTCGGGAGCGAAAAGCGCAGAGCTGCGCGTGCGCCTTGACGTAACACGTCGCGAATGGAGCGCAGTTGCCAACCGCGGATGTAGACGATGAGAAAAAGAAGCGAGGAGACTAAAACCGAGCTGGTGGGGCAAAGTGCGCATGCGCGCGAGGCGGCGTTTTGGGAAAGGACGTACGTTTTGACGTACAGAGACGGGAGGTCACCATGGAAGTGCGGGAGGACGTCTAGAGCGGCAGGATTACGTATTTGGACGGCGACTGGGACCGGGCCTGAGAGCACCATAGAGAAAGGCTAGAGCGGCACCACTCGGCGTAAATTTGATAAAAACAAAACTGGACATAACATTTTATTTGAGAACACTGAAATTTTGGACAATTCAGAAGCCTGCTATGTCAGACTGCACAGGGAGGCCATTGACATTCACAAGCAATCTTCAGGACAACTTCAATAAGAAAGAAGAGACTTTGAAGATTAGCAGGGCCTGGCTCCCAGTACTTAAAAAATGGACTGATAACCCCACCCGCGATACAATGCACTCAACCACACCTTTGCAAAGCAAGTCCCACCCAAACACTTAATGATTGGTTCCCCACCCTGGAACATGGACAATATACCACACTAAACTTTCCCTTCTCACTCAGACACAGTGAGAAACAGACTTTTCTCTGCGATACACCTCTGAATATGCCAGCCACAGATGCAGGCGAAATGTTAGGAACAAAATCCTCCAGACCATGGCCACACAGCCCGGAAAACCCTCCAGAAACAACTACCACTTCTGCTCTTTGGAAGTTCAGAGGACTTCTCACTTGTTTTCCTGGCACAGTCCTTTTCATCTGTCATCCTCCTATTGTCTATCAATTTCATTGGCTTCCCTAGAGGTCTAGTATTGGGGAAGAGGGAGAAAAATGGCTATGCAGGTTTTCTATGCATGATTCATTAGCCTCTGTTATGATTCCTTGTAGGGCACTGTTGCATAAACTGAAAAGCCCCAATTCTCAGGCCTTTCTTGTGAAGCTGCAGTTGTCCAGATTTTAGATGCATGTGTAAATGTAACGTGTGAATCAGACTTGTTGGATGACTCTTCTAAAAACTCATTTCTCTGTCTTTGATTTTAAAGTTGTGTTGCACTACCTCAGCTGGAACTTACTCCGAACAGCAAACAATATGTCATTGCAGGAGAGTTAGACTTATTATGTAGCAGAAATTACAGTTACTGCAGCACAAAACTTTCTTTCCATTGTGAAACGAAACAAGATTCTAATCTGGAGAACCTCCAGATAAGGGTCTGCAACCTGCGGTTCTCCAGATGTACATGAACTACAAATCCCATCAGGCCCATGGCCATGCTGGCAGAGGCTGTTGGGAATTGTAGTCTACGAACATCTGGGGAGCCACAAGTTGCAGATCCCTGCTCCAGATGTTCATGGACTATGATTATCAGCATCCCCTGCCAGTATAATGCACTATAAAGACCAACATATTTTTCCTCTTAAGAGCCAATTTTGCACAAGGTGTCTGGTGCACAATGCGGACGGGCAGCAAGATTTCTTGTACAGACGTATTTTCTCAAGTCCCGTTTTCACTTTCCATTCTCTCCACAGCAAACAACACTGCTTCTAGTGTGATTTTTAATTTGCTTTGGGATCAAAACAGGCAGATTTGCCAGTGAGTACAGCTTTGCGCCGGCCATGTCCCTCCACCCGCAGCCGGCCTGCCTAGCTCCACCCTTCCCACTCCATCCCACTGTGGTCCACTCCCTTCTCCCTTGTTCCATATTGCTCCTCTAAATGTTCAGTCTAGTATAAGCAAGGTCTCTTTTTGTCTCCATCCCACCTTCCCTGCTCTGCTTCCGCCCTTCCCAATTATTGGAAGGGCTTTTTATAACTTTATTTCAAACAAGCCTCTGTTAAAACAATTTTCCTGCAGCAGCAGCTTATAGGTGAGAGAGGTTCCCTTCTTCGAAAGCTATACGTGGTCCAATGCCCGTAATTGCTTTGCTTTTTTTTCTTTGTGGAGAGGGGGGTATTTTGGAAAAGGGGCTACAATATCGATATACCCGCTATCACAGATATATTAATATAACTGCAATTTAAAGGGCTATAACAAAGCCATTTATCTTGCAAATTTGGGTGTGATGAGATCTGTGCCTATAAGAGGAGCTGATGGGAGGAGTTGAGAGAACCAGGAAAGCAGAGGCCCATTGAGACCAGCAAGCTAGCTGCAGAGCAAGCAGAAAATGGTGCCTCGTGTGTAAACAGAAAAACATGAAGAGGCCCTACTACAGCTCCACTGCTCAGCTAAGGCACGAGGTAAATCATTCCAAGCATAATGGGCCAAGATTTGTCCAAGTGAGCTTTGAGTCACAAAGGCTTATTCCCTGGAAAATGTTTTCTAGTCCTTAAAATGAAACTAGTCTTGAATTTTGTTCTGCTACTACAGACTAGCACCGCTGTCCACCTGTCAGAGTTTATGTGGGCTATTCCCAAAGGTTGATGAATGTGTAAAGTCAGCATTATGTAATGGTTAAGAGCAGGTGAATTCTAATCTGGAGAACTGGGTTTGGTTCCCCACTCCTCCACCTGAGTGGCTGAGGCTTATCTGGTGAACCAGATGTGTTTCCACACTCCTGCTTTCCTGCTGGGTGACCTTGGGCTAGTCACAGTTCTTCGGAACTCTCTCAGCCCCACCTGCCTCACAAGTTGTCTGTTGCGGGGAGAGGAAGGGGAAGGAGCTTGTAAGCCATCTTGAGTCTCCTTACAGGAGACTGTAAATCCACTCTTCTTCTAAAGTGGGAGGGATATGAATAATTGCAAGCATAATAATTTGAAAGATACACACCATTGTTGACATTCATATATAGATTTGACTTGGGGCTCAACAAGAGACAGAGAGTGACTGAGAGTGATCCCCCCCCCATCCCTGTTGCCCTTATGTGCATTATTGCCCATTCAACCATGGCTAGGAGTGGTCCACGCCCACTCTGGGGGAACTGCTTCTTTGTTTTTGAGAAGAAGAAGAGGAGGAGGAGGAGTTTGGATTGATATCCCCCTTTCTCTCCTGTTGGAGACTCAAAGGGGCTTACAAACTCCTTTCCCTTCCCCGCTCACAACAAACACGCTATGAGGTGGGTGGGGCTGAGAGAGCTCTGAAAAGCTGTGACTAGCCCAAGGTCACCCAGCTGGTGTGTGTTTTAGTGCACAGCCTAATCTGAATTCCCCAGATAAGCCTCCACAGCTCAAGCGGCAGAGCGGGGAATCAAACCCGGTTCCTCCAGATTAGAATGCACCTGCTCTTAACCACTACGCCACTGTTGCTCCTTTGTAGATCTCCAAATTCCTCCAAATTCTGTGAAGGTAGCCAAGGAACGGTGGGGGGTTTTAGACTCCAGACACACATTTCTTCTGTTTATAGCATTTTGTCTATCATCTCGTGTCTTTGCCAAATGAACATAACGCCTGTGACAAATAAGGTTGCCAACCTCCATGTGGTGGCTATATATCTCCTGGTATTACAACTGATGTCCAGACAACAGAGATCAATTCACCTAGAGAAAATGGCCACTTTGGAAGCAGAACTTTATAGCATTCCATTCCATTGAAGTTCCTCCCTTTCCCAAATCCTGCCTTTTTCAGAGTCCACCTCCAAAATGTCCAGGTATTTCCCAACCCAGATCTGTCAGCTGGTAGTGACAAAGTGTGAACCAATCCCAGCCTGCCAATGCTTTGGGGGGAATGGCTGCAATAGCGTCACAAAAACTGTTGCTTGGGCTGACTACCCCCATGGAACTGAGTAATAAAGTAACTGATGGCCAAAAGTTAATGCGCCATTTAGAAAGCTACGTGAAACTGGTTCTGAGGAGTGGAAGACTGACAGCTAATCTCAGGCTAGTAAGTGACTGACGATGTTTCTTTACACAAGTCCAATCAATCTTACTGGGGAAAAAAGTCCAGAAAATTAATGGACAAACAGCCCAACCCTCCTGCATCAGCACTGCTGCTTGTGGTGGCTGCTGTAGGCAGTGAGCGCCACTAGAGGGCAGTCCAACACAAGCAAAGGTGTGAAGGGGGAAATCAGTGGA